>NC_068939.1:154160815-154442031 GCF_016801865.2 Culex pipiens pallens | reverse complement strand
AGTTCCTTTGTTACTCAGTAATTCGTGTACACTCAACCCCCGATGGTTTGACACCAGCTGTTGTCAAACGAACGGGGTCACTTTTTAGTTTGACACCCCTTTTACACGGAGTTCACACACACTACCGAACGTTAGTTTTGATAGTGTGCGTGAGCGCCGTGTAAAAAGTGACAGTTCGTCATTTTTTTAGTTTGACTTTGACCAACCAACGGGGTACAAACTAAAAAAGTGTCAAACGAAAAAGTGACCCACCACCGGGGGTTGAGTTTTTTTTTAAATATTCAGATATTTAGAAATTCAACATTACAAATCTGGAGTTTTTTTTTAAAAGGACCAATAAACCAAATTTTCAGTTTTTGCTTTTTGGGTGTTTTTCAATACCCCTGGCTCAAGGCGGTTCTAAAAACACCCAAAAAGCAAAAACTAGAAATTTGGTTTATTGGACCTTTTCAAAAAAAAAAAAAAAAAAAAAACTCCAGAAATATTCTAAAAATAAAAACAAAAGTTGAAGCAAAAATATAGAACTTTAAAAATAAATACATGTTAAAAAACCAACAATTTAAAAAAAATGAAATTTAGAGAAAAAATTACATATACACAAAATTCAATACTCCATAACTAAAAAAATATTATGATAATGTAAAAAAAAATTAGGGTTAATAAATAACTCATGGCTTGAAAATTTTAAGAAATCAACAGTAGAAATTCAAAAATTAAACAATTGGAAATTTAGGGGAAAAAAACAATAATATTCAATGTTTAAAAAAAGAGAAAATTTCAAAATTATAAAATTATGGTGCATAAATTTATTTTTAAAGAATTTAAGAGGTTAAGAAATAAAGAATTAAAGAATTAAAGAATTAAAGAATTAAAGAATTAAAGAATTAAAGAATTAAAGAATTAAAGAATTAAAGAATTAAAGAATTAAAGAATTAAAGAATTAAAGAATTAAAGAATTAAAGAATTAAATAATTAAAGAATTAAAGAATTAAAGAATTAAAGAATTAAAGAATTAAAGAATTAAAGAATTAAAGAATTAAAGAATTAAAGAATTAAAGAATTAAAGAATTAAAGAATTAAAGAATTAAAGAATTAAAGAATTAAAGAATTAAAGAATTAAAGAATTAAAGAATTAAAGAATTAAAGAATTAAAGAATTAAAGAATTAAAGAATTAAAGAATTAAAGAATTAAAGAATTAAAGAATTAAAGAATTAAAGAATTAAAGAATTAAAGAATTAAAGAATTAAAGAATTAAAAAATTAAAGAATTAAAGAATTAAAGAATTAAAGAATTAAAGAATTAAAGAATTAAAGAATTAAAGAATTAAAGAATTAAAGAATTAAAGAATTAAAGAATTAAAGAATTAAAGAATTAAAGAATTAAAGAATTAAAGAATTAAAGAATTAAAGAATTAAAGAATTAAAGAATTAAAGAATTAAAGAATTAAAGAATTAAAGAATTAAAGAATTAAAGAATTAAAGAATTAAAGAATTAAAGAATTAAAGAATTAAAGAATTAAAGAATTAAAGAATTAAAGAATTAAAGAATTAAAGAATTAAAGAATTAAAGAATTAAAGAATTAAAGAATTAAAGAATTAAAGAATTAAAGAATTAAAGAATTAAAGAATTAAAGAATTAAAGAATTAAAGAATTAAAGAATTAAAGAATTTGAGAATTTAAGAATTGAAGAATTGAAATATTGAAGAATGGTAGAATCTAAGAATTTAAGAATTAAGGAATTTAAGAATTTAAGAATTTAAGAGTTTAAGAATTTAAGAATTTAAAAATTTGAGTACTGAATTTAAAATTTTAAGAATAATCAAAAAGATACACAAACGGTATTTAATAAAATACACAAACGATACACAAACGGTATTTCTAAAATATCCCAAAAAATTATTGAATTTATTAGCATTTTTGTAAATCCGGGACCGTGTTGTAGGGGTAAGCGTGGTTGCCTCTCACCCAGTCGGCTTGGGTTCGATCCCAAACGGTCCCGGTGGCATTTTTCGAGAGGAGACTTGTCTGACCACGCCTTCCATCGGATGGGGAAGTAAATGTTGGCTCCGGTCTAACCTAAAGGGTTAGGTCGATAGCTCAGTCCAGTTGTAGGATTTGTCTCCCTGAGTCGTTGGTAGGCAGTTGGATTCACAATCCAAAGGTCGTCAGTTCGAATCCCTGGGTGGATGGAAGCTAAGGTGTAAATAGAGGATTGGAATTGCCTCAACAATCAAGCCTTCGGACATTTAGTTTCGAGTAGGAATCTCGCAATCGAGAACGCCAAGGCAATGCTGTAGAGAAAATAATTTGATTTTTTGATTTGTAAATGTAAAGCAGTCAACAAATGACCATTTTGAAAAGTGTTTCAGTTTATTTTCGCTATATCATCATCTACAATGGCAAATCGCAGAATGTTGCGTCTGAAAACTTGATGATTGTTTTCGCAGAAGTTTGCTTAATACGCAATGCTGACTCAGCATCTTGTTCTATCTCAAAATTTTGAAGCAGAAATAAAAAAAAAATCAAATTATTTTACCACAGAAAAAATACAGTTCAAACACGATTACTCAAAGTTCTCGCTTAAATGTCACTTCGAATTAATAATTACAGATTATTACAGATTATGGTTTAGTTGCTGTTTTAAGTCACTGAAGTCAAACAAAATCCGAAAAATACTCCAAAATTATTCGGGATCATTTAATCCAAAATGGCGCTCAATATTACGGCGGTAGAGTATTAGGTATTGATCAACACGGGTTTTCTAGGATCAAAACAAACATTTTGCATGCCCTAACTAATTTGATCGGGCTTGCTTTCACGGAACTATGTGTCTTTTTTATAGATCCGAGGTCTTTTGTGGTGATCATGATGGTTAATGATGATCTTGTGGGGTTCTTATTGGAAGCGTCTTCTTTCTTTCCTTCACATATTGTTAGGGAACTGTCATCGACAATTGATCTTACGACGTGCTACTTTTACATTATCATAATAATGGAATTCGTATATTTTACGAAATGTCTAATGTTTGATGGTTGGTTTACAAGCACAGTTGTTTTCTCAGACATTTCGTCGACGGTTCCCGCACTTTCAGTAACATTTAAATGAATATAGATTTTGACCCACCTTATTTTGTCCATCCTCAATACTTCACCACGTGCTTACGACATCCTGGAAACAAGGAAAAACGGATTGAAATCAACCAATTTGACAGATTGAATGATCAAACTTACGCTTCAATGAGCGACGCCCGCAGATTGTTCGTCACACCAGCCGGTTGGGCTTCGTTCAGCTTGAAGACACTCTCCACCACGGACAGCTCGGTCGAGGTGGTGCTCATCCCGCAGAACGCGCACCAATCGTTGACGACCACACCGGCGGCCAGCACCTCCGAGCCACGGTTGACCGTACCAGCCTGTGGGGACGATTGCAGATTGAATTTAGCTGGAAAATTGAAGAATCTTGAAATGACTCGGCACGTACAACTAGTGGAATCTGTAGCAGCGACGCCAGCTCGTCCAGCTCTGTGGTGGGTGCCTTAGGGTGAATGAGGCCACCCTGATTGCTGAGTACGGAGTAAGCTCCCACCAGGACATTGTTCGCAACGGTTTGTCGGTAAACTTCCACCCCCAGAACGTCCCCAATGATCTCTTCGGTTTCTCTGTCAATGTCGGGATGTACCAGGGCTACGTAGTCATTGCAGGCGATTACGTTGCCCAGCGCCGATAGTCGCTCCTCGACGCGTTGAATTTTGACGGAATCTGGAAGCGAGTTGCGCAGATGCTGCAGCTCGACGTCTGTTGTGCTACCCGGGACGATCAGCCCGTTCTTGTTGGCCACCGTAAGCCGGCCGATGATGCGACAGCCGGCAATGCTGGCATGCACCACCGGGATGGTTTCCGCAAGTTCGGACTCGAATACGCTGGAAAGGAAGAAAGTAACGCATTATTTTTTTTAAATCTAGTTTAGTAATTTTTTATCATCTCGTTTATTTGTTACAACAGCTTGTTATTTATCAGATCCAAAAAAACGTGATCAATGATAAGCTTTGTTATTTATAAAGTTTATTTAATAATTGATACTTCTAACATTTTCCAGTAAGAACTCTTTATTCTGGCAACACTGGTCAAGAGATTCAAAACATTCAGAACAAGGTACGGCACATGTAAATCGACATAACCTAGACATTTTAGTTTAATCTCAATATAAACTCATTTAGCGGCATTTTCAATCAAATCAATAGTTACAGAGCTATTGATGCTTAAATAATCTTCCTTTTCCACCTAAGAATGACTAATTACACCGTAATTTCGCAATATCCGAAGGCATTTCCTCTTACCTGTAGAACGCTTCCGAGCCACCGATCGCGACCAGACAGTATGAGTTTGTCAGCTTGCTGAACACACCTATATCGTCGTTGTTTTCAAACTGTGCACGTAGAGCCATTGTTTCAGCGAGTTATTTGTTGCGATTTTGTCGGAAAAACTGCTAATTTGGTTCAATTTAACGTGAATTTACGCCAACTATCTTGTTGCACCCCTCTACTGCGAACTTCATCAACAATGCTTCTTCGCAGTTTGACGTTTTCTCAACTCTCACGCGGTTTTCGATTCTCTCTCACGAGCCGAGACGTCAAAATTGGTTGCGTGCTGAGTTGGCTGCGTTGTGAGGTTAGGGCGATATTGCTTGGAGAAACTTTTGGTGCACGATTAATTTAACAAATGTGTCCTTTAAAACACTGATAAATCTCACTAACATTTTCAAAAAATGACGAGAAATTCATTTCCGCCAAAGATTTATACCCAAAGATGAATTGAAATTATATGTATCGATTATGCAAGCACAATTCTGGAGTTTTTTTTGAAAAGGTCCAATAAACCAAATTTCCAGTTTTTGCTTTTTGGGTGTTTTTAGAACCGCCTTGAGTCAGGGGTATTAAAAACACCCAAAAAGCCAAAAAGTAAAAATTTGGTTTATTGGTCCTTTTCAAAAAAAAAACTCCAGAATTAAACAATTATTCACTTTGAATTATGTTTTGCAAGGTCAGTTTAGTTTTTGCATTTTCCTTTAGTTTTTTATGAATTCACATTTACAAAAAAAAGTAATAACACAAAAAAGGTACACGCATTTTAATGAACCAGCAAATCACACAACATGTTAATATTTTAATTCAGTGAATAAATTTAAACTGAATTCAATTAACTCTCTACTACCCAACCCCGCGGGCTTCGATCTAAAAATTCGTCAAAAATATTTTTTAACGAATTTTCAATCTTAAAAAAAGCATTGGACAAAAGAAATCTTTAAATTTTAGAAATTTTTGAAGTTTAAAGTTTGATTTGTTTCATGTGACATTGACAATGTTTTATAAAAATGTATATTTTCTGGGGTTAACTGTTAGTGGAAACCACAGGTATATATAGTAAGATATTTTAAAATATTTTAAATTAATTTGCAGAAATTTTTGTCACAGACTATGCCTCTACATTTTTTTTACAATTTTAATGATAATGGTCTACGGCCCATTCTGAAATGCCACGCGGTGTGTACTTTCGAGAGAAACGGACAATAGTTCACTGAAATTTCAGTGAACTGGTTGTCAAAACAACTGAAATTTCGGCAAAATAAACGTCAAATTATTTTGCTAAAAATACAGTAATTTTCAAGTGTCAGTTTGACAGATCATTTGCTGAAGATTCAGCAAACGTAGCTTGTGTTTCCGTTATCGAAATTAGATTTTGCATGCCATTGAAAATGTTTCCCGTACTATTATTTATATATTTATTTCATCACTCCTCAATTATAAAAACAGAGGTAAACAAAAAATTGAATAACAAATACCTCGATGCTAACCACCTGTAGCATCGAGGTATTTATTATTCAAATTTTTTCTTACCTTTGTTTCTAAATATAACAATACAAAATTTAATAAAAACACATCACATTTAAAAGAGGATTTTTTCTCAGCAGCATCCAAAACAGATGGATGCTTTAGCCGCCATCTTGGGTTATTCAGATTAATAACGCGCGCAAACTGTAGTAAAAGTCAAATTACACAGTAGTTAAGTTAAATGTTTCATGTGATAAAAGTACAACTTCAAATGAGGTCATCGGCCCGATGTGTGCTTAATAATCCCAACTTTAGTAGTTTATTTTGCAAATAAATTGATAAAAATCACCTCAAAAACATACACTTACGTTTATACTTACATTGCGGTAAAATTTTACATAAAAACAAAAATCACTTTATTTCCATTTTATGCCTGCAGTTTTTGTACTTTTGTTTACAGTGCGCAGTTGCATTGTTTTGGTTCCGTAACGAACAGCTGTTCTTTTGTGCTGGCGCCGTAATTGACAGCCCCCTTTTGTTCTGGTGCCGAAGTTGACAGCTTGTGTTGGCTTCGGGCGAGCTGCCTGTATAGATGTCGCCCCCCTGATCCAAAGAATAAGGCAGCGCAAAATCATTTTTTTTCAGTAAAATCGCTGTATCTCGCAAGTAGTTCATTTTAGTTTGAGGTCTACATTAATTATTATGTAAAATTGTCTGGGGAGCACGATGGTGATACAATAAAACAAATAAAAATATAAAGAATTGGTAAAAACTGAATTTTAATACTTAAAACGTTAAAATATAATATTAATGGACATTTAAGGGTTAAAATTTTATTTTTATCGAATTCCTTGGTCATTTTTTTTATAAAATGCAACCTGTAGAAAGTCTTTTGCTCAAATAGTTGCAAAGTAATTAAAAGAAAAAAAAAAGATTTTCAGAAAATCGTCAAAAAAAATGCGGTGCCACTCTTTTTCGATGGATGAACGTTTCCTCCAAGTTTGTTCCAAATCGGTGATGGTCGAGTCCAAAAGTGTACTCAGTTGACCTGGAATGACCCATATGCAGTTACTGATTTTCAGCAATGTGTTTTTTCATTGCCGAATTTCAGCAAAAGTGATGATTACTGAATCGCATTCAGTTATTTATTTTACTGAAATCGCAATCAAAAATTGCTGTGTAAAAAACATGCAAAAAAATCAAACTGACTGTAAAACATGAAACAAAAATAAAATTGCAAAAGGTTATTCTAGGAGGTGGTAGAATAAGCCAAATGCTATCAAAACAAACATAAAGTAAACAAAATAAATGCAATTAAAAATATTAAAAATCGATCAAGAAAAACATTTAAAAAAAAGAGAATTTAACTTTTTCCTAAAAAAGTGGCTCAAAATGACCTCCTGACGATGGGATACACAAAAAAAAAACAAATTGGGCATTAGAAGGTAAAATAGAATGCTTTTCTCAATCATTAAAATATCAGAGCAAGGATGTTTTAAAATTCGTTTTATATTTTTTATTTTACCCTAAGATGAGACCAACAATTTTTACTTCGTTCTGAGCAAAATATCACAAATAGACGGTACGAAAATAGACGATATTTTTTAATGATGTTCCCTACATCGCACTATTGTGTGTTTTGGCATCAAATGCGGCTTATATGTTTGTAAATATGAATAATTTAATATGATAATTTTACTTTAAAAACACTATTTACTTGATTTTATTGTTTGTACTGCTGCGTTTGCGCTTGCAGATGTTTCGAACTCTACAATGGATACAAACACTCTGCTCTGCGGTAAGGCTTCTTATATGATGCTGCCTAACACGTGACGCTATGCGGGTTTTTGGGGGAGACTTAATGCTAAGGTTATGTAATGGGAAAATGTGTGACCTTTCTTAAAGTTCGGCTAAAAATTTCTCATAATTAAAACGGACTCGTTTGTAGAGTGGACCGCGAATGCTAGGTGAGTTCACTCAATGAAACCACTTTGGTAGACTGCGAGTACCGCATCGGTCCACACTGGACCGGCTTTTGGCCGTTGTTGATGGTGGCATGGTGGTGGAGATGGTTCCCGTTGCGGACGTAGTGCTTTTCCGAACGTATTCGTCGCAGCACCTGGTCGCGTGCCTCGTCGCTACGGATCACCGTCGTGGGCAGCACCCAATCATCATCCTCTCCGGCGCAACACGTTCGAAACAGGTGCCAAAAGCCGGCCCGAAACTTCCGGTTCATGAAGGCGTACAGGATTGGGTTGATGCAGGAGTTGGCCGCACCTAGCCACTGGGCCACCGGGAGAACACCCAGGATTAGGGTTTGCACTGGTGAGAAAAGTGAGATTTAAGGGATAGATCGAACGATAGAAATGTGTATCGTAACTTACCTGACTCGTCATAAACCAGGTCGCCTCCGAACTTTACGAAGCAGAATATCGCGTACAACGGTAGCCAAGAAATGATGAAAGTAACGATGACGACAAATATCATTTTCACCACCTGTTGGGGGAAAACAGAACAGAGAGCGGATAAAAAGGTTAACGAATCATGTGTCATAAAGCTTGCCTTCCAGGGAATTGAGATAGGACTTAACCCTTGTCTCGAAAGAAAAGTCAGGTGGGCCAGAATTCACATGCACAACACGTTGAACTGTAAAACGTGTGACTGATGGGGACGCATGGTTCACCACCACCAAACACGTTAATCTCCGCTAAAAGCCTCCCGCCAAATCCTACCTTCACTTTGCTCCGGTTGTACACCTCGCTTTTCCGGCTGATGATCAGATCCCGGGGCAGCTTCCGGTAGGCGACGTTTTTCCAGATGATTACGTAGCAGACGGATATCACAATCAGCGGCCCCAGGTAGCACAGAAACAGGTTGGCGAACAGAAAGTACCAGCTCTCGGAGGCCGGCGAGGGCCACAGCTCGGTGCAGATCTGAAAGTAAATGAGCCAATAAGCCGGGGTCGTTTCGTCTGGGAAAGTGAATTGGAAATGAATTGGAGACGATTTTGCCGAACGCTAGGACGTGCGAAATTTGATCAGCGATTGGAAATAACAAAAAGGTGTCTCTGTTATCCTTCTCTCTAAACGATGCATATTTGATGTGGTTTTCAGAAGCTTGATATTATTCATTCGTCTGAAATACTTAATCAATTGGTTCCTAAGAACTCATTATTTGTACTGCACCAAGTTCTTATTGATTCATTACCCATTCCATTTTGAAAACATTTTGTTTTGCCGAAACCATGTTATTTACTAAAAAAAAACGATTGTTCTATTATTTGTTAATACAAAAATGCATAACCAGATTAGATGAAGATTTGAACATAATTAATTTCTAAAAATTTAATCACAAATTTCAATTAGAATGATCTGGGTTTTTCGTATTTCTATGTAATTTAACAATGCTCAGGAGTAGCAATTTTACTATAAACTTGTAGATATTGTTTTATCTTTGTTAGGTGTAGAAAGAAACAGAACAATGAAAATAAATGAGTCGATTTAATTTCATCTAATTTTATCAATAGCTTTTATTCATTCCAAATTCTAGTGAAATTCGTAGAAGTTCCAAGATCCTTGTCACGTTGATCCTGCCCACGTAATTGTCTTCTTATGAAAGCGTTAAGGCACGCCAATCTAAAAACGCTTCAAATCCATTACCAAATTCAAGAAGCATCTTGCAAAAAAAAGTTCTTACGTTTCTCCTCCCCCCAACCCCCTCACCACAAAACTCGCTCACTTACCTGCGCTATGCTGCCCGGAATCCCAATTGGTTTGAGCGTAAACACAAACAACCACGGAAGATTGATACCCAGGGCAATGGTCCAGATGATGGTGACTATCACGCGGTACTGTCTGAGCGCGTGCGTTCCAAAAAAAAAAAAGATGAAAGGAAAAGTAGTTAAATTTAGGCCATTTGGTGGCTCCTTGGACACCCACCTGGTCGTGATGGTGCCCGAGATGGGAAACGAAATGGCCACGCAGCGCTCGATCGAAATGGCCATCAGGGTGTTGACCGAGGCGGACACCGAGACGCCCTGCAGGTAGGAGACCGTCTTGCAGAAGAACACCCCCAGGATCCAGGCTGGAAGAATAGGTATGGCAAAAAGTATGTCACTCGATTAGATTTTGTTAACACATTTTTAACAGTTTTAGCACCACCATTTCATAAACTGATTGGGTTTTAGATTTCCCTCATGAGTCAATCAAATGAAACTTTCGCAGCAATTTTCATTTAATTTTGTGACAAGCGTGAAGTTTCCCAAAGAAAAATTAATAAAATATCGTTCAAATAGCTTCATTATGCTGAAGATCGATGATCCTATTGCCCTCTCTGTGTGTCTATAATTTCACCATTGAAGAAAAGTTCAACATTTTCTGCTAATGAAATTTTCCGCACAAATGAAACCCGATTTTGTATTCTTCTCGGAAGGAACACCTCTGTGAAAATTACCAAGTGTATCGATGAGGTGTTCTTTATTCTAATCATGCCTGGGGGATTTCGCCGAACTGGTAATTGGTAGACCATTGTCACGATGGTGATGGAAGCGTCTTGTGGAGCTCCCACGGGACGTGTTCGCGACATTCTAAATTGCAAAAAATATGTTTTTGCTTTGTATTCACGTTTTGATCATATTTGGATTGGAGGTTATTTTATTCAAAAATTTAGGCTCTTTTAATTTTATATTGATCAATTTAATTAAAACTACCTTAATTGTTACGAAAGTATCATTTGTCTTAAAAAAGTGGTAAGAGCTAACAGTTGGCATTTCTGTTCAAACGTCGGTTAAATTAATTTCTTGATCGACTTTATGGCAAAAAATGCTACATTGCAAAAATGCAACATTACAGGGAAAATTCAGTTATTGTCAGATCAAAACAGTTTCCCCTTCTATAAAGAAGAGAAAATTCTACTTTAAAGAGAAAATTAAACTTTGGCAGTAGTTATCACAAGTTAAAAAAGTTTTCCATTCTTTAAAGAAGGGACAATTCAGCTTTTATCAGCAGTTATCACAAGTCCAAAGGGATTTCCAACATTAAAAAAGAGAAAATTCTACTTTAACCCTTTCAAGCCTGAATTTTGGAAAAAAATATTTTTTGAGTTAATTGGGTACTAAAGCCCTATGTCAATTTTTATGTACAACGGTAGAAAACACGATTAAAAACCATTTATGATAACTTTTTTTTCATTTTAATGCTATTTTTTTTTTGACAAGACAACATTTTTTCGATGGATCAACTATGGTCCCCTTGGAACGAGCTGTCAAGTAGGAGCTTTTCTGTCAAGAAGGACCGCGAGGTTAATTTTTCAAAATTGATTTGAAAATCCATTTTAAACTCTTTGTGGTCGTACAAAGGGTCATTGTACTCAGAAAAATAAGCTTTACCACTGTAAACAATAATATCAGCAATCTAAGCTTCATTTTAGGACCCAATTATGGGAAAATGATTCTTATGACCATACGAAAATTCGTGCTTGCCAACCATCCACATTAACGACCCCCGGGTCTTTTGTGGTCTCTATTGCAAGTTTCTGCTCGAATCAGGAGTCCGAAGGCTTGAATGGGGAGAGCACCCAAACCTCTTTTTACTCCAAGGAACCTTCCACCCCAGTGTTTGAACTGACGACCTTTGGATTGCGAGTCCAACCGCCGCTAGCGATTCCACCGGAGTAGATTTGGTTTGGTGTGTTGTTTGTACTTATGGCATGGAGACAACTCCTACACCTGGAATGACTTAACGGCCTAACAGCCAAGGCCGGGACCGACATTTTACTTCCTCATCCGATGGAAGGTTGTAGCAGATGGGAATCGAACCCAGAATCATTCGCTTACAAAGCGGACAGCGTAACCATTCGGCCACGCACTGCCACTTTCACACCTTATGTAAACTCTCATTTGAGTGAAAGGGATACTCTATTGTTTACAAAAGTTATGTGCCCTTTTGAAATGTTAGGCTCCAATTATAGGTTACTTTTGAACAATTTTCATTTTTGGGTCATATATGACCCATCAGGCCTGAAAGGGTTAAAGGGAAAATTTAAAAAAAAATCACCAGTTATCTCAAGTCAAAGCCGAGCAATTCTCTACGAGATCGGTCTTTTTGAGGAATTTTAATTTTTGTATTTTTTAATCCGACTGAAACTTTTTTGGTATGCCCAAAGAAGCCATTTTACATTATTAGTTTGTCCATATAATATTCCATACAAATTTGGCAGATGTCCATACTAAAATGATGTATGAAAATTAAAAAAAAATATCTTTTGAAGGATTTTTTTTATCGATTTGGTGTCTTCGACAAAGTTGATGATTTTTTTTTTCATCGATACTGATTTAAAAAAAAATCAAAATATTGGTCGCAAAAATGTTTCAACTTCATTTTCCGATGTAATATGCAATCAAACAGTACTTTAGTTAAATTTTGACAAAGTGCACCGTTTTCCAGTTAAAGCCATTTATAAGTAACTTTTTTGAAAAAAAGTTTTTTTTTAATTAGTGCACATCTTTGGCCACTTTTGAAAAAAATATTTTTGAAGAGTTGAGAAAATTCTCTATATTTTGCGATTTTGAACTTTGTTGATACGAGCCTTAGTTGCTGAGATATTGCTATGCAAGTGATTAAAAACAGGAAAATTGATGTTTTCTAAGTCTCATCCAAACAAACCACCATTTTCTAATGTCGATATCTCAGTAACTTATGGTCCGATTTTCATTGTTAAAATATGAAACATTCGTGAAATTTTTGGATTTTTCGAAAACAATTTTTTCAATTTTTTTAAATCAAGACTAACTTTTCAAAAGGGCCAAACATTGAATATTACGCCCTTTTAAAATGTTAGTCTTGACTTAATTTTTTTTGAAAATATTGGTTTCGAAAAGATAGAAAAATTTCACGAATGTTTCATATTTTAACATTGTAAATCGGAACATGAGTTGCTGAGATATCGACATTAGAAAACGGTGGGTTGTTTAGGTAAGACTTAGAAAACATCAATTTTCCTGTTTTTAATCACTTGCATGGCAATATCTCAGCAACTTAGAGTCGTATCAACAAAGTTCAAAAAAGCAAAATATAGAAAATTTTCTCAGCTTTTCAAAAATATTTTTTTCATAGGTGGGCAAACATGTGCACTTATTTAAAAAAATTAAAACTTCGGCTATTTTCAAAAAAGTAACCTATAAATGGCTTTAACTTGAAAATGGTGCACTGTATCAAATTTTTACTAGAGTATTTATAGATTGCAAATTTGATTTTACATCGGAAAAAGAATTTGAAATTTTTTTGCGACCGATATTTCAATTTAAAAAAAAAATCAGTATCGATTTAAAAAAATCATAACTCGGCAAACGATTTTTTGCACAACCCGGAAATTTCTGAAAAGTTGGCTTTTTATGTCCCCTAAAACAGATAAAAAAATAAAAAAATTAAAAATCGTGTTTTTTACAAACAGCGATAGAATAATCATCATCAAAAGAAAATCTTTGGATGTTCATCAAGAGAAAAAATCCTAAGAGAGCATGCTCTCCTCTCTCGCGCATGAAAGATCGGTAAAAAGAATTAAAAAAAATCATCATCTTGATTATTCGGCGGAACATCTTATTCACAACTAAACTTGCAAGTGTAACGTTACACGTCGGAAATTGGCATGTCACATTTTGTGGATGGGCAATGTGTGTAAACAAAGTGAAAAAAATAATTTTAAGTGGTGCTGATAAGGGAATTCATAAAAAATCATCAGCAGATTGATATTCTGAGAAAAATTCGGGAGCGATTTTCTTTTGCGTTATTTGCCTCCTCTCTCTTTCGCGAGTGAAAAAAGTTCGCAAGCGAAATTGATTGTTTTGTGCGATTATTTCATCCCTGTTTGCAAATCAAGTCTTAGTAACAAAAAGTAAAAAAAAATCACCAAACATTTTTTTACCTTGTATAATTTTTTTTCAGTGTTGTCCATATCCATACCTACAACTTTGCCGAAGTCACCAATTCGACCAAAAAAATCCTTCAAAAGATACAGATTTTTGAATTTTCATACATCATTTTTGTATGGCCAGCTGTCAAATTTGTATGGAAAATTGTATGAACGAACTAATGATGCAAAATGGCTTCTTTGGGCATACCGAAGGCACCAAAAAAGTTTCAGTCGGATTAAAAACTACAAAAAAAAACGAATGACCGAAATCTGAGAGAACTGCTTAGCAGTTTTCCCTTCTTTAAAGAAGGGACAATTCTACTTTGAAGGGAAAATTCAACTTTTGTCAGTACCTCGAGAGGGTTAAATTCAACTTCAATGGGAAAATTCAACTTTTAATAACAGTAATCAAAAGTTAAGAGAGTTATCCTTTCTTAAAGAAGAAAAAAAAAACTACTTTTGTCAACAACCATCACAAAAAAGACTAAATCTTCATACTTTACAAATTAAAACTGATTACTTTTTGAGATACAGTCGACTCCTTGAAAAAATAATTATTTAATCTTGAATAAAACAGGATCAATTGTTGTAATTTGTTTTGGAATTCAAAATACAATCTTTGTTATTGCAGGGCATGGAAATAAAATAAAATTTAGTAAGTTTGAAGAAAACTTACTTAAATTGCTAACTTACTTAAAATGCTAACGATGCTTCAAATTTCTCATTGATTTCTCATTGTTTTCAATCTCTTCTTACAGCTTACTTCATACTTTTGATTTTATACCCTTCTGGATTTCCTGTTCCTGACAATACAATACCGTCAACTGAGGTGAATCTGGACTACAGTCAGAAAAGGGACTGTTGTATTATGTCTGTTGAATTTTGAATTTTGGAAAGTTGAAAATTTTGTTGGTTAAATATTACCTCATTTTTGTTTAATTTTACCTGTAAAAATGTGAACATTACCATATTTTTTTCTGTGTACAAAACTAGTCAAAAATATCCAAATATATTGCAGTAACAAGGCTAAAAAAGCTGTTCCAAAACTTTAAAAGAAATCATTTTGACAGTGGAAAAATTATTGAAACCAGCACACCACCCAACTCAACCACCAAGACCAGCGCCAACGGAAGTTTCCCCGCCGCTCACGTGATGTTCCTAAATTTGATTATTTTCCATAATGGGCAGACATGGTTCGGGGGGTGAACGTCGGTCTCGGTTGCGCTGTGCCGCTATCGCGATTTTTATTTCAAGGGTTCTTTGAGCCTTTTGAAGTTTGGCTGGTGAAACTCCAGAATGGTGGAGAACGCAAAAAGTCCGCGCAGTTGATGAAGATTTAAACATTCGATAAGTAATGTTCATAAATCACATTTTACTTTTAGGACTTTTCGTTCAGGTTGCACAGTTTGACTGAATCGATTTTGACAGGATGGTGCCAGGTAGATATATCTAAAACAAATGATAAATGGAGTTGTTTTGTTGAGGCCATAAAAAAACGCAATTTATTGCGTCATAACATTTAAACCCCTTTTTGGGAACAATATTTTTTAAATAAATTCAAAAATATGGTTTCTAGATTGATTGAAATTGTTTTTTAAGTGATATACATATTCAGCAATTCCCCACGAAAACAGCATGGAAAAAAACAAAAGTGCTCGGATCGGGCTCAAAATTTTTCTGGGGGTTCCCTGGCCGAAATAATTAGACCCGTATTTTTTTGTTTGGCCATTAGGGTGACCTACGCCGTCTTAGGGTGGTCTGAAAAATAGCCATTTTCATCGATTTTCGCAAAAACCACTTTTTTCAAAAAATCCATTTCAACCGATTTCAATTGTCTTATACGCAAATGAAAGGTGATAAGTTGGCCTATCAAAGAAAAATAATAAAAAGTTTCAAAAATCTAGCCTAACATATGAAAAGGTCGAATGAAACTTTAAAATGCCGTTTTAACGGTGTCTGGACCAAAGAGCCCATGTCTGGAAATATTTTTATCGGATTCCCCGGACATTTTTACATAACATACTAAAAAATGGGAGAAGTTCATTAACAGGATTCTGAGATATGATTTTTTGAAAATAAAATCCGTGTTTTTCGACGCGCCGCGCGCAAAAACACGAAAATGACAAAATCGGCAAAAAATTAACTTTTTCCACTAAAACTGCGATAACTTAAAAATTTCAGCGATGACCTATACATGTCTGGGTACCACAATTTTTGTAATTGAAAGACGCAACTTTTGGTACGTCATCACTGAAATTTTTAAGTTATCGCAGTTTTAGTGAAAAAAGTTGATTTTTTGCCGATTTTGTCATTTTCGTGTTTTTGCGCGCGGCGCGTCGAAAAACGCGGATTTTATTTTCAAAAAATCATATCTCGGAATCCTGTTAATGAACTCCTCCCATTTTTAGTATGTTATGTAAAAATGTTCGGGGATTCCGATAAAAATATTTCCAGACATAGGCTCTTTGGTCCAGACACCGTCAAAACGGCATTTTAAAGTTTCATTCGACCTTTTCATATGTTAGGCTAGATTTTTGAAACTTTTTATTATTTTTCTTTGATAGGTCAACTTATCACCTTTCATTTGCGTATAAGACAATTGAAATCGGTTGAAATGGATTTTTTGAAAAAAGTGGTTTTTGCGAAAATCGATGAAAATGGCTATTTTTCAGACCACCCTAAGACGGCGTAGGTCACCCTAATGGCCAAACAAAAAAAATACGGGTCTAATTATTTCGGCCAGGAAACCCTTAGAAAAATTTTGAGCCCGTTCCGAGCACTTTTGTTTTTTTTTCCATGCTGTTTTCGTGGGGAATTGCTGTATATCTAAAACAAATTATAAATGGAGTTGTTTTGTTGAGGCCATAAACAACGCAATTTATTGCGTCTTAACATTTTAACCTTCTTAAATGCTCGGTGTATAAAAAAGTCCCCTTTTGGGAACAATATTTTTAAAATAGATTCAAAAATATGGTTTCTAGATTGATTGAAATTGTTTTTTAGGTGATATACATGTTATCAAAAAAAGATAGTACACAAAAAATACTTTCTAATTGGCAAAACAAATGTTTTTTATTAGATTTCTTTAAACGGGAAAAAAAGGAACATGTGTTATCCTTATGAGGGTGATCAAATTTTCTACAACCTTTGGGTTGTGAGGAGCATCTGTCAATGTACACTTGTACAGCCTTATTTCGATTTAATTTAATTTTGAAGAACTCTCCAAACCAAGGATGCTTCCGGCCTTAGAGTTCAGCTAAGGAATTTTCGTTATGCCAACTTGTTGACTTCGACAGTGTTATCATAAGCAGCTTTAAGTTTCGTTTAGCCAAATTTTTAAATTTAGCCGAGCTTCCGTGGCCGTGAGGTTACGGGTTTCGCCCTGTAAGCGGAAGGTGGTGGGTTCGATTCCTGTCTGGCTCGGCAAAGTCAGATCCCTTCAATGACCAAATCTGCTCACTGGGAACACTGACCGGTAGGGGATGAGTTTCGACTAACGGCGTGCTGGGTTTCCAATCCAGAGGTCGTGAGTTCGATTCTCGTACCGGGATGATGAAGTTTAATTTAACTGAAAATTTAAAGATTTCTCATATTTTTTCTAGTCAAATTTCACATCCGAAAAACTCTGTTTATCATAATTTTTTTTAGTAAATTCCTTTTCGCTGCTAGGACCTGGTTAGGACTGAGTCGATTCGACAAACATTATTGAATACACTTTGAAGTTATTTGCAGTAGTTCAAGCTTCTTAACCTATTCCCAGAATAGTAATTTCGTATCGAACATTCAATTTGGCGATGATTGCTCTTTTTGTTATGTTTGACCTTTTCATCCCGAACTAACCCAAAGTCCTAAGCAAACATTATCGAAATTCCCTAGTAAAATCGACACCCTACGGTGTCGTCATCGGAAGAAACTAACCCCCCGGTATCCCCTGGAGAAATTTAAACAAAATCAAACCAGAACCAGAACTTACCCGGGTAGAGATTGCCAATCAGCGTGAACGGCAGGCAGAGAAAATTAACCAATAAATCAGCGTACGCCAGATTCACGATGAAGCGGTTCGTCGGGGACCGCATCATGGTGCTTTTCTTGACCACGATGACCACGGCAAAGTTCCCGAGCAGGCCCACGATGAACACGAGCGTGTAGGCAACGCTGGAAAGAAAATGGACCAAGGGGGGTTTTTCGAAATTGAAATTTTACAACTTTTCTAGGTTGACGCGATGGGGCGTTGATTGATAGATGGATGGGTTGGTCTTTTTATGGGTATCATCTTAAACTGGGTAACTTATATTGAGAACTTGGTCAAGATAGCTTTCAGCGGATTGATTTAGTTGCTCTGGGAGTTCCTGGGGTTCATGTGATGTTATAAATAGAAGCTATTCATTAGAGTTATGGCACGATAACTTGACAATAGCCTGTCCCATTTTGAGGTCATGTCGAGGAATTTCAGGTGCTCACTTCTTAAATGATAGATTATGATGTTAGGAACAATGTTTTCTTGGACAAGAAAAAATAATAAAATACTTTCTCGCACCCCCTAGTCGATTTACTGAAAAAAGTCACTTTTTTGAACAAATTTTCTAAAATCGCTTGGAATCAATACAAAAACTGTTTCGATCAGGTGTGTATTATCTTCAAACGATAGGTTTTTGTCCATAGATTAAGATGCACTATCAATATTGGACGAAAATTTAAGGTTTTGGACTCTTCCAGGCGGATTTGTGTCGAAAAAATCGCATTTTTTCGAAACTTTTTTCAGAAATGTTCATTTAATTTAGGGTAGCCTATTTTTCCCAGTGAAACCAATACATGCAGCTTGTAGGAAATTTCATGGCGAACATTTTTCCCTCTGAGAAAATGCAATTTCGACACTACAGAGCCGAGATATTTGAGTTTTAGTGAGGAAAAAAGTGCCAATTTTCAAAATTTCTCAGAATTCAGAAGCAAGGCCTACTAATTACACGATGTAGCAAGCATGTGTCTCAAAGGTCAGGGTATGCTTTTTATGGTAATTTTAGCCGCTGAATCCGAATCTGAAATCAAATTTCGTACAAACAGTGATGTTTTGGAGCTACACCCTTTTGGAATGTTATTTGCGTGTTTAAGAGGCAGTTTTTGTAAATATTGCTCGGTTTGTTCAAGAGGTCGTATCGAGGTGCTCCGATTTGGATGAAACTTTCAGCGTTTGTTTGTCTATACATGAGATGAACTCATGCCAAATTAGGTTTTACACCGTGACGTCATTTGACAGCTCGTGTGCACTGTTTACATGGTCTTCGTCGATTGTCGACGAATTTCCCCGAACAAAATCGACGACCGCATCGAACTGTGCAAAGTCCATGTAAACAGTGCACTCCTTTCTAACCTCCAAATCGAGTCGGCGTAAAACCTAATATGAGCCCTCTAAGACAAAGGGAAGTGGGGTAAAACGGGCATTGAAGATTGAGGTCCAAAAAACATAAAAAAAAATAAAATTGCTCGCATTTAAGTAAAACTTCATCAATTCCAACTATCTTAGATACATTTGAATAGTCTTTTGAAGCACTTCAAAATGAGCCATAGACATCCAAGATTGGTTTAACTTTTTCTCATAGCTTTTGCAAATTACTGTTAAAAATTGTTTTTTTTTTAAACCTCAATATATTTTTGCAACAGCCTCCAACACCCATACTCTTTTAGTTCAAGTTAGGGAATTTCATGGACTATAAGCCTACGGTAATAACTTTTTTGGCCAATCGCAGTTTTTCTCATAGTTTTTCGAGATTTCTATAACAAACATTTTACAACGTTAGTTATTGTCCTGTAGGCATCCATAGCGGCACTTTTTAGTCTCACTTTTGTCATATTCGAAATCCTCGGAAAATTCAAACTTCAATGCCCGTTTTACCCCACTTTTGTCTTAGAGGGCTCATATTTGGCATGAGTTCATCTCATGTATAGACAAACAAACGCTGAAAGTTTCATCCAAATCGGAGCACCTCGATACGACCTCTTGAACAAACCGAGCAATATTTACAAAAACTGCCTCTTAAACACGCAAATAACATTCCAAAAGGGTGTAGCTCCAAAACATCACTGTTTGTACGAAATTTGATTTCAGATTCGGATTCAGCGGATAAAATTACTATAAAAAACATACCCTGACCTTTGAGACATATGCTTGCTACATCGTGTAATTAGTAGGCCTTGCTTCTGAATTCTGAGAAATTTTGAAAATTGGCACTTTTTTCCTCACTAAAACTCAAATATCTCGGCTCTGGAGTGTCGAAATTGCATTTTCTCAGAGGGAAAAATGTTCGCCATGAAATTTCCTACAAGCTGCATGTATTGGTTTTACTGGGAAAAATAGGCTACCCTAAATTAAATGAACATTTCTGAAAAAAGTTTCGAAAAAATGTGATTTTTTCGACACAAATCCGCCTGGGAGAGTCCAAAAACTTAAATTTTCGTCCAATATTGATAATGCATCTTAATCTATGGACAAAAACCTATCGTTTGAAGATAATACACACCTGATCGAAACAGTTTTTGTATTGATTCCAAGCGATTTTAGAAAATTTGTTCAAAAAAGTGACTTTTTTCAGTAAATCGACTAGGGGGTGCGATAAAGTATTTTATTATTTTTTCTTGTCCAAGAAAACATTGTTCCTAACATCATAATCTATCATTTAAGAAGTGAGCACCTGAAATTCCTCGACATGACCTCAAAATGGGACAGGCTACTTGACAAGCCTTGCTTCAGTACCAACCTCAACAAAACCGTCCCAACCAGTCCGTACCGGAGCTGGTAGGCCGGATCCAGGCCCACCGTCCGAGTGCCGTCGTACCCGTCCACAGCGGTATCAAAGTCATCGAACTTGGCCCGGCTAAGATTGGCCAAGATGGCCAGGGCGGTCGCGTTGGTGGATGACGGCGCTGTCGGAGTCGCGTCCGTCTCATAGTGGACGATGAAGCAGGTCCAGTTGTGGCTCGACCCGATGTTCGACGTGCAGTTGAGAGAGTCGGAGTCCATCCGCCGCGCAAGGATGGACCGGGAAGGCAGCTGGGCAACCGGGTGAACTCGACAAGATTACGAGGAATTAATTTGAGCGCGTTTTCCGCTCCATTGTGCTTTGATCGTTATTATGGGCCGGAATTGATTCAATTACTGTCGGGTTGTCCGGGCTGACAGCTGTCTGGAATTGCGGAGAAAAGCAAAAAAGGGAAATCGTTAGCGTGTCGAAATGAAAAGATTTGGGCTTTATCATCTTTTTCTGAGGAAAGAAAAACTCTGTTGATAGAGAAAGAATCCATTGGACAGTAAATAGGACGACAAAATTATTGCGAATTTAATTGTACACCGTCAAGTGACATTTAATCCGGTATTCAAACTTAATTCCTCCTCATTCCATGCAAAGAATTTCAAAACGAGTATTTACAGTAAAAACTTCAATGAACATTTATTAAAAGCTAGTTTTCCCCATTTTAGAAAAATCATCATTTTTGTATGTTACGAAAAAAGAAACGAATTTTAGATTTTGTTCAATACAGTCATCCCACATATTTGTAACAGTTTACAGATCGCTCAACGTTCAACAAATCATAGAAAATCGATTATTGAACATAATGATTTGCTTTTACCTTTATGTGAAAGCTTTCCTTGCGATCTTTCGATTAATGTATAGACCGGCTGTACATTTTTACATTTTATATCAAGTTTTCAAAGAAAAACATTGACCCTTGAAATCCAAAAATTCGGAACACATTTTTCTTACGATGTAAACAAACTTTTATTTCTCTCCAGGAGTACATATTTTTTACAAAATAATGACTTCACACTCTGAAACCAATAAAACTCATGCTTAGTAATGTTGTATGAATGGTCTGATATTTTTCTTGTGAAAATATCAGTTAAATTCAGCTGTTCCACAATTGTGGGAGTTACAATAACATCCCACAATCATGGAACAGGCAATTCGGAGTCAATGTTTTGCGGCTCTGGATAAAATAGTCTTGAAATGCAGTTTTTGTTTTAAAAGTACTACTTTTACTAGTAAAATAGCAAGAGAATGTCCAAAGAAAAGTCCTAAAAATAGTAGGGTCGATAGAAAAGATGCACTTGGAATGCTATTGACAAATTATCACAAAAGTGTTCCGAATTTGTGGGTGTTCCGAATATGTGGGATGACTGTATTTTTACATTGAGCTTTGTCAAATTAAATTATGACACTATCTATATTGTGACATTTTTCGATTATGAGCAGTTCTCTCAGATTTCGGTCATTCGTTTTTTTTGTATTTTTTAATCCGGCTGAAACTTTTTTGGTGCCTTCGGTATGCCCAAAGAAGCCATTTTGCATCATTAGTTCGTTCATACAATTTTCCATACAAATTTGGCAGCTGTGAATACAAAAATGATATGTGAAAATTCAAATATCTGTATCTTTTTAAGGAATTTTTTTATCGATTGGGTGTCTTCGGCAAAGTTGTAGGCATGGATATGGACTACACTGAAAAAAAATGATACACGGTAAATTTTTTTGGCGATTTTTTATTTAACTTTTTGTCACTAAAACTTGATTTGCAAAAAACATAATTTTTATTTTTTTTTTCATTTTTTGATATGTTTTAGAGGACATCAAATGCCAACTTTTCAGAAATTTCCAGGTTGTGCAAAAAATCTTTGACCGAGTTATGATTTTTTGAATCAATACTGATTTTTTCAAAAAATCGAAAAATTGGTCGAAAAAAATTTTTAACTTCATTTTTCGATGCAAAATCAAATTTGCAATCAAAAATTACTTTAGTGAAATTTTAATAAAGTGCACCATTTTCAAGTTATAGCCATTTTTAGGTAACTTTTTTGGAAATAGTCGCAGTTTTTAATTGTTTTTAAATTAGTGCACATGTTTGCCCACAGCCGGATTAAAAAATACAAAAATTAAAATTCTATGTATTCTAAATTTTATGTGACTTTGTCAATGTTTTTAAAAATGTAATTTTTTTAGGGGTCAACTTTGGCTGTGTTTTTTACTAATATTTCCTATATTTTAAGTAAAAAGAAGTATGCATTAATTTTTCTAGTGCTCCAGACTATGCCTCTACGCATTTATTTACAATTTAAATAATAATGGTTCCATTTTATAGCAGAAAATGTGAAAAACATGCAAAAAATTGAGAAAGTTACTGTAAAAACATGAAAAAATTAGATAGGCAAATGTAATGATAGGAGGTGGTAGAGTAGACCAAATACTACCAATAACAAACATAAACTAAACAAGATAAATGCAAATTAAAATACTAAAAATGAAACAAGAAAAATATAAAACAAGAGAAGTGAAGTTTTTCGTAGAACAAAAGTTGCTCAAAATGACCTCCTGAACAAGGGAAAAATAAAAATTTTCGAAAAAAAAATTTGGGCAGTAGAGGGTTAAGTTTGATACATTTGTATCTATGACTTACTTAAGTAGAAAAATTTTACATCGATAAGAAAATTAAAAACATGCTGATTGAAATAGTGTAGAAAAACTTGACATAGGCAAATTTAGAATACATAATGTATTGTTTTCAATTTAATCTTTACATTTTCTAGCCTTGCCTATGCCATACTGGTGTAGGCGTTATAGTAAACTTCTTACTAATTCAGCCAACCTCTTCAACTTTAAGTGTAGCAATCATTTGAAAACGAACCGCTGGGAACCGGTGCCTGATGTCAAAAGATCAACAAGGTAATGAATTCCCCCACAAGTAAACCCACAAGCCTGTGTGCTGTATCATCAGACCAATGTGTTCTGAGAGTGATATTCTACCCACAGCATCAACGTGGAACAGTTTGTTTAAATAGCAATCATTTCTAGGCATGTTTGGTTGACATTGACGTGACTTATAGTTAAAGTCCAGAGTCAACAATCTTTTTTTTTTGTTTTTGCATAAACTTAAAAATGTTATCTTAATTAAACTAATTGCTATTCTTTAAACTTAGCCAAACTTAATTAAGTCTACTTTTGTCTTACTTATTAAGACAAATATTTTTTAAATCATGGCAAATAGTAATCTTGCATGAATTAAGTAAATTCCCAGCTTTTAAATGATCAATGTGAAAAACTATCCAACTAAATTATATCATTGTATCATATATTTAGGATTATGGTAATCGGTCAGTACACTAAACTTTTTCGTTTGACACTTTTTTAGTTTGTACCCCGTTGGTTGGTCAAAGTCAAACTAAAAAGTGACGAACTGTCACTTTTTACACGGCTCTCACGCACACTATCAAAGCAAACTTTTGGTAGTAGGTATGAACTCCGTGTAAAAGGGTTGGTTGTCAAACCAACGGGGTTTGAGTGTACTGATCTTAAAGTTTCGCTTCCTTATAACTATTTTATACATAAATTTGAACAAAGCTCTAATTTTGCTGAAGAGATTTATAGCAGAATTTAAAGCAAACTGTTGCAAAATATAGCTGATAGCTGATATGTTAACATTGATTAACATTTAAAAAAAACTCCAGACAGGTCTTTAAATCAAAGCCTCCATTTGCCCAGCATGCTATCCCGTCTGATCATCACCAAAGACAAACAGCACAGCAGAGAAAAGCTCAATTGGATTAACTTTATCTGTGCACCATTCGCATATGTTTGGCTGAAGTGTGCGTGTAAAGTAAATGGAAAGCTTTTAAGGTAATTCACCATTCGAATACGAAACGAGTGTGTGTGTGTGTGTGTGTGTGTGTGTGTGTGTGTGTGTGTGTGTGTGTGTGTGACTGTTCCAGTGTTCTAGTGCAGACCGGATTCGATGTTTTTTTTTCTTGCAGCTAGAAACACGAAATATCGCTTGAAAATGTTTTCCTAGCGAAAAATTCTGGATAGGATTAGCAACAGATTGTCGAAGATTTGTTCGAAGAATTCGTGTCAAATATTTTGGAAAGTGCTTTAAATGGAGATATAACGTTGGAAACCAGAATTTTGTATGATTAACGTTACTCGAAATTGCTAGGAAAATAAAATCGAATATACATAGAATGGAATTACTAAATAAAAAGAGATGGAACTTTTAATATCCGGATTGCCTAAAATATCTGTCATTTGAATTTGAATAAGAACTTTTAAAACAGAAATCTAAAATCGGTGAATTAACAATAAATTTGAAATAACTGATATTGACTAAGGTATTTTCAATTGAACAGTGCCATTTCAACGTAATTGTTCTATTTTGACACACGTGCATTTTAAAGTAAATTGAATTCAGGACACCATTTTGATCAGCTTTCACTGATCACCAAAACAATCCTGCACGTCGATTTACAATCATTCGGTGTACAATCGTTTATAGTTAAGTAATTCTTTTTTTTTTAATAATTAGGCCGTTGGAAATATTTTTGAAGTTTATGTCCCTCGACTTTGATCAAAGTCGAGGGGGGGGGGGGGGGGGGGAAAAAAAAAATCTAAAATTAAAATTACAATCCACGGTGTCAACATTTGAATGAAAAAAAGTGTTTTAAAATGCATCATACACCTGCCCAGTTGTTTTGCAATCATTGATTTCCACAATTTCTAAATACTGACGAAAATTTTATTTTGCGAGAAAAAAAGTTTTTACGGTGCTGTACATTGAAATTTCATAAAAGTTTAAAATATATTAAAACAAGTCGAAACATGATAAATATGATTAAAAATGCAGAAAAAGGCACTTAAAATTGTTCTCAGTTGATAAGACTTCAATTTCCATTGAAATTTTGATATTTTTTTGAAAAAATATTTTTTTGGCCCTTAATTTTTCGGACCAACTGAAGGAAGGGGGGGGCGACATAAACTTTGAAAAATATTTGCAACGGCCTTATTATACAAATCAATACATTTTAAAGCAAAGCTTCACCTTGTTTGCTGATTTCTAGATCTCGGGGCCATAGAGCCCATAACCAAAAAATGGTAATTATATCCAATGACAAGATTCTGAGATATGATTGCTTGAACAAAACATTGGATTTTGGAATGTCAATCGAACTAAAAATACCGTAAACTGGGGTCAATCGGGACACATGGGGCGAATTGGGACAGCAGTTTTAACCATGTTGGAGCACAATATTTTGATTTTTCTGATTGGTTTCGGTTAGAACAGACTCAGATCAACAAAATGTGTATATCCATTTCCAAATTTAAAAGCTTTAAGTGCTCTAAAAACTGCTGTCCCTATTCAGACTGTAGTCCCGATTCGCCCCAGATTACGGTACCATGCTTTTCCATCGAAATGAGTATCAAGCACATTTTGCTAGAGAAGCATGATACTTTTAGCACGGACGAACGGACATGACACGGGGTTTCAAAAAGTGAAGCAGGTTTTCTTTCACTTCTTCTTGGCGAAAACCTGCGCAAGCGAGATCGCTTATGTCAAAATCTTCGCGCCGCGTGGTCCTAAATGTAAACAAAGCCAGCTGATGGTGCAAACTCATGGGCATTTTTTGAAATGGTTGTATGAATTTATATTAAAAATACCATTTCTTTCAATTTTGCGGCAATTTTAGTATCCATGATAAATTACATAATATCATAAAGACAAACTTAATGCCAAAATAAAACTGTTTCTATGGCACAATACTAATGCTAATTTTTTTAATTATTTATTGCATAAGACATTTTGAGAAATCACGCGTAATAGCGCGCTTCTACTTCGACAACTTGGATGTAGATGGCGCAAGTGATAGTTTGCTTCAGAAATTTGAAGAAAATTGGTTCCTGGTGTCATGTCCGTTCGTCCGTGCTTTTAGTTCGATTGATATTCTCATTTTTGATAAACATGTATGTATTGTAGAGAGCCTATATGGAGAGGCGAAATGTCACTCTCAGGGTTCCAATCGAACTGTCAAATTGGGGTTCCAATCGAGCAACAAGATCATGCAAGAACAAGGTTGGAATCAATTTAAAATAGTTTTGGCAAAAAAACGAGATTTATAACAATTACAAGTATTGTAAGCAGGGTTGTTAAAATATCAAAATATCAGCTCTCAGCAACTACAATTATCCCGCCTGAATATTCATGCCTCAAATACAACTGCTCTTCTCTCTTCATTGAAATTCTCAGCGCCGAACATAGCCGAACACGTTTTCGTGCTTGCCCACTCGCGATTGACATTTTCCTTTTCTCTCTCATTCCCGCTTCCACGATCATGCTACCGCAACAGCGTTTAACCACAAAAGCCGCCACAAAACCAATTTCGCAAACGCAGTTTGACGGGACGTCATGCGTGGTCGGATCCTAATCGCCATCTCGCGTTCTCTCATTGCAGTTTTTGGAGAGATTGAGAGACTCAGCGGTGAGAGCGCATAGTCGGGGTAAAGGGGAAGAGTGATAGAGAGAGAATGACATCGCTGGGAATCACGAGACACAAGAAGAGATCTCACAAGCTATAGTGACGGCCACTATACTCTCGGATATTTTTGGTGCAGAGATAATCTATTGATAGCTTTTTTATCACTCATTTGCAACACTGATTGTAAGACTGTTGTTGATAATAATCTGGTAGTTTTTGTTATGTTTTGTGCTTGTTCGGTATAAGAAAAGTTCCAGCTCGAAAGAAAAACTACAAATTTTTCAACCTTAAATTTGAATGACTTTGGGTGTTTGAAATTTCTCCCAGAACATTTCATTTCCCTATGTAGGTCCCTAATGTATTGCGTTAAACATCCTTAAACGTCTTTGAAAATAGTGTCCAGCTTTGATCTGTTTGGTACCAAGATATTCAAAACAGCATGTAAAGTTTTCAAATGTCAGGCTAGACTTTAGAAATTTAAAATTATTTTTCCTTAAGCGCTTATCTAATCATCTTTCATGTGCGTCTAAAAGAGCAAAAATCGGTTGAAATGGTGCGTAGTTTATTATATTTTTGCAAAAAACGACGAAAATTACAATTTTTTGACCATTCTAATAGCCAAACAAAAAAAAATCGGGTCTAATCATTCCGGCCTACTGATATCATAACTTAATTCATATTAAGGTGTAACGGGACGCCAGTCTTTGGACAACTTCTTTACAACTTAAATCAATTTCTGAACCTATTTAGTTTCTGCAAGAAAGAAAAAAAATGAACTCAGTAAGTAACGGCATTTTCCTTAAAGGTGCTTGCAAAAACTCGAGTCGTGGTACCAATATAGCGCTGCCTTCCCGTTTCACCTTAAGCTCAAAATAGTTAGAAAATCTCACTGTATTTATTTCAATCGGGTTTCTATATCAACTTATCATTTCTCTTACAAACCCCTCAAACGGGTTCATTTGGCTGTCTGGATTTCAGAAAAGCTCAACAAAAGTCGAACCGAAGTTCAGATTGTATTCCGTTCCCTCATTTGCGTGGCGTGTAAACGATCGAAACTGATTGGAAATCCAACAACCAACAAGTCGTTATCTGGGATTATTCCTTCGAAACGCATTTGCTTTGATCCTTTGAAACACAACGCTTTTTCGAAAAGGGATGCTAACAAAAAATAATGCTGCTGGAAAAAATAAAATAAAAAATAACAAATTTTAGTTTTTTTTATTAGAAAATTAGAAAAGAAATCAAAACTTTATAAATACGTCACATTTTACGTTACAACTCTTTGTCCTTCTGAGAAAAACAGTGTTGACAATCAACCCATTTTTGAAGCGGAACGCCCCCCCCCATTATTGAGCATAAAAATCACGCACGTGGGTGAAATGTTAGATCTGCTTCCCACGTCACCATCGAGAACCGTCCTGGGCCAGATTTTTCCCTTCGATTTCGTCGAATATTTGAACGCAGCAAACTGCCTGGAAGGAGCTGTAAGTGAAGTGATAAAATTTCAGGATTGGGGAAAAAAAGTGGGAGGAGGCATCTTTTACTGTGTGTGTGTGTGTGTGTGTGTGTGTGTGTGTGTGTGTGTGTCAACCCTTATTCTGCCCAGCTTCCACGAAGGATGTTCTGTGCGGGGGAAAAAGTGATGTTCAGTTGGGCGTACGTTTGCCACCGGGAATAATTGAGTGTTACGAAATATGGAACGGTAGCAGCAGCCGTGGGTATCGAAACCGAAATCTTATCAGCACTACTTTTTTTTTCTTCTGTTTATGAAGCATGGAGCAAGTTGCGTTGGACACTTTCTTACTAAGGAAGAGGATTGTGGGTGGCACAGAGAAAAGACATTTTATTGAAATTGTTTTGGGATGGAGGACAAAAAAAGCAGATATGACAGACATATGTTATTTATTTCATGTTATATGAAATGGAAAATATGTATAATGAAAAATAATGTTACTAATACCATTAACTAACATTAGCGCATTGTACATTGGAACATTTTTGAATAAAACCATCACTAAGTCAAAACAGAATTTCAGCAGGATCCAGTGGCCCACGTCCATAGAAGAAAAGATTCAATGTAATTGGACTTTCAACCATTTTTTTTATGTTTGGGTTCGAAATACCCTTCTGCAGAACCAAAAAGGTTTAAGGTTTCTGTGATTATCTCAAATAAAAGATTCGACATTGAAAAAAAAGGATGGCGTAAAAGAGTGAAAAATTGTGTCCTTTATTGATGGATGGAACGGGTTGAACCAGTCCTGAATTTATAATGTATGTTGACTATTGATCTTTAAGCTATGGAACTGATTTTTATGTATTTCTGTTTCGAGTAAAATAACTTTAAAATAAAATTTGTATTAAAGTTGATTTCTTTTATAAATTAGCTGTCCATGATTCCGAACGCAGGTGCCTCTTACCAGTATTATTTAGTTGATGTATGGTTTGGTTTACCGCGACGCGAGGTTCTAGTAACGAAAATTGGTCCTGATCTATGCCACGTGCACACAGGTGCTTTTGCGCGCCGTGTCAACCACTTAAGATAACCACCAGACGAAAATTAGGTTTAGTTGCAAAGAGGTACGGTGAACCACGATGTTATGAAATTAGTTAATTTTCCATATCATAAGATGGTGTTGATTGGGTAGAAATGAAAGAGTGCTTAAGGGGAAATACCACAACGGAAGTGATTTCAAGCCTAATTGAATCTCTAAATTCAATTTAATTTTCCAAGCCGCTACTTCCTGTGAGCTTGGATAGGTCTGTGGTTTATGCTGCCGGCAAGTAGACCGTTAATAGCAATAATGTCAACTTTATTACCATGTCTTACGAATTAAAAAAATATTTATTGTCTACATTCCGGGAACGCCAAATAAACGGCACAAAATACGTGGAAACTGCCCTCAAGCGATTGAGCACTGAGTTTGGCATTCCTCCGTTTTTTTTTTCGTGAAAACCTTCAGAGCACGTTACAAGCAAAAAGTGTAGCTTTTTCGGAAGCCTTCGTGGTAATTTGCCTCTAATCTTTGTCAGCTACTAGGGTAGCCTATGGAAATACATTGTTTTTTTATTACCAAGAAAGTATCCTTATTCTGCTAGATTTTTTTTTATTGGGCAAGTACACATTTGTTTAGAGTTTTTATCCCTCAGCTAAATTAAATTAATTTTGCAAATTTCATATTTTCAGAATTTCGAAAACAAAATATCACAAAATGCCACATTATTGTAGCTGTGCTAATCACAAAAAAATCTAGAGATTTCCGTCTTTTCAATCTGTGACTCCAAAAAACAAAAAGTGTTGAAATATTAACCCTCTAGCGCCCAAATTTTTTTCGACAATTTTTATTTTTCCCGTGTTCAGGAGGTCTTTTTGAGCAACATGTTTTCTACGAAAAACTTCACTTTTTTTGTTTTATTTTTAGTTTTTTTTTAAATTTTAATTTATCTGATTTAGTTTAAGTTTTTTTATGGTGTTTTTCAAATTCAAATTCAAATTCGGTTTTATTGGTGAATAATCAAGATACAATAAGTTCTTTTGAGGTACAAAACAGAGTTTTGGAGTTCCTTTCAGCTGTGTGTTACATCATAATCCATTCTGGAACAGTTATTGTTGTAAATAAAGGTGTTACCAAGAGTAAGAAAAAATTAAAAAAAAACTTACTAAACTTGCTAGGAAAAGGGGATAGAAATAGAGAAAGCTTAAAACTAGATCACAGTTTTTTATCCTTTATAGATGTGCTTAATCATTAATTCCCCGAGGGCTAGAAATTGCTCCGCCTTGTTACGGCAGCTCCGAAACCGCGTCATCATCTCCTCCGCGAGAGCAAAGAACTCCGGCAGGGTAAAGAGATCTTCCCCGGTGACTTCTTGCTGGGCCGCATTGCCGCTACCGGCCGCGACCACGCTGGCAAACGATCGCCCCCGGCCAGGAGGGATCGCTGGGTTGTCCGCTGGAACCGTACGCTGGCCAGCTGCAGGAACGGCTGCACTCGTACTTCGTTGAGGAGGGTGGGACGCTGCTGCTTTCTTCTTCCTCTTTTCCTGCTCCTCGAGGTAGGACTTGCGCGCGACGCATCCGCGGTAATTACCGGTATGGTTACCGCCGCAGTTCGCGCACTTTACGCGCGGCTTGGTTTGTTCTGCGTTTTCCCCCAAGTCCGCCTTTCGTGGCAGTGCGCACACCTCCGAGAGGTGTGACTCACCGCACTTCACGCAGCGGGGCTGGAGGTTGCAGTTCCGCGAGCCGTGGCCGAATTTCTGGCAACGGTGACATTGCGCTGCGTCCGTCGGATTTTTGGAGTAAAACCGCCAGTTTACCCAAAAACCGTCCAACGCCTTAGTCCGCCGCAGGTCTTGAATTTTGACGGTGCCGCGGTCGAAGTACAACAGGTACAGTGTGTGTGTACCTGTGACTGTTGTCTTCCGCGAGAGGACTTTTATGTCTCGCGGCGTTATTCCGGCACCCGAGAGGTGCTCCTTGAGGACGGAGGTCGGGCGGTCTTGGTACCCCTGCAAGACAATCTTTACAGCGGTCTTCTGCGCGGGGTCAAATGTGTAGAATTTGAAGTTTTTACGCTTAAATTTCTCCACAACCAGGTCGAAGTTCTTTTGGTCAAATGTGAACACTTGCACTGACGCTTTACCTATTTTGAGGCAGTACACGAGGCCTTCCAGCTGCTCGTCAACATCGTCCGCCAACGTGTCCAAAACAAAAATTGGTGGTGGTCGTCGTTCCTTTGGAGTAATTACTTTTTTTGGCGTCGGCACTTTTTTCCGTGCACGACCATCGTCGTCGTCGTCGTCGGTAGTGCTACCGTCGGTGTTGTTGTAGCTGCTTTCCTCGTCACTCAGCCTCGCGAACTTGTTACTGGTGGGAATGTTGGCGGATGTTGAAGCGCCATCGGTCGACGGATTGCCGGAAGTAGCTGAACGGAGCCTAATAGGGCTGCGATCCTGGACGCGGTAATTAGCGTGTAGTAACTTGGGGTCGAATCCTTTGGCGCTCACACTCCCCGGCGCGATGGCGGTCGACGCGGCGTTGGTTTGTTTACCTTTTTGCACACGGCCGGTAGACGAACTTCGCGGGTTTTTCGAGGCCGCACTCGAACTGCCACGGCCACGGCCGGTCCTTGGCATGCTGTTGGAGCAAACTCGCGGCTAATCACGGTAAATTACGGCGAAAATTTTCGAAAAAACGATGGAGCACTGAGCACTTGACTGCTGCTTGCACTCGTGCGTACACCGAGGTGTTTATGGTGTTTTTTGGCCTATTCAAACACCTACTAGTATTACATTTTGCCTATCGAATTTTTCATGTTTTTACAAACACTTTTTTCAAATTTTTACTTGTTTTCACATTTTCATAGGCATAGTCTGGGACTCTACAAAAATTACTGCATTACTGCAAAATTCATCTTTTAAAATATTGGCAAAGTCACATAAAAAAAGTCAAACTTCCAACCTTATAATTTTCTAAAATCTCAAGAGTTCTTCTTTCCAATGCTTTTTAAAGAACAAAAATTGGTAAACATTTTTGGCGATTTTCAGATCGAAGCCCGTCTAAAGGCGGGTTTTTTTTAATTATTTGCAAAGGGACTTTTATGTAAAATTGGACGTCCGAGTTGATGGCGTACTCAGAATTTCGAATTTTTCATCTAAAAAAAAACAATAAAAGAGCATTAAAAACTCTGCTATTTTCCGATACTCAACATTAAAATATTTTGGAACATGTCATTATATGGGAAATTTAATATACTTTTCGAATCTACATTAACCCAGAAGGATCATTTTTCATTCAGAGCAAAAATTTTAATTTTCAAATTTCGTGTTTTTTTTTCTAACATTGCAGGGTTTTGTTTAGAGTGTAACAATGTTCTACAAAGTTGTAGAGAAGGCAATTACAAAAAATGATGTATAAACATAAGAGATTTGCGGAATTATCGTGATCGTGAGATCACGAGTTATCTTGATTTTGCACAATACTTTTTTGCCTTCCTCACCTCATTGAGGCAAGGCTATAAAATCACTCAAAAATTGAACTTTTTAAATAAGCCTCCCAGATATACCTTTACGTATACATATCGACTCAGAATCAAATTCTGAGCAAATGTCTGTGCGTGTGGATGGACGTAGAATTTTTTTTCTCACTCACTTTTCTCGGAACTGGCTCGACCGATTTTGTCCGGATCTATGTTTTTGGATTTGCCTTCAGGTTCTTTAAGTCTTTTTTAAATTTCATCCGGCTTGGTGCAGTACTTTAAAAGATATGTTCGAAAAACTGTTTTGGTTGATACTAAAAAGGGTCATTATTTACATAATTTGAAAGCTCCGGCGGATAGCTGTCGGAACTTTACGCTCAGTGCACGCACACAAACACTGCAGTGCTTTCAAATGGTTCATTAAATTTATCATACCTAGATGGCAGCACTCAGATGTATAGTGTCTTTACTAAGTAAGCGTTAGCCAAAGCTTTCGTAGTGTGTGGTTGCAAGGCTTTTAGGAGGAAGGCAGCAACCACCTTCCGGTGGATTAAGTAACGTTTTTTTCATGAAATCGCAATAACTCGTGATGGTTAAAAGCAAATCCCTTATGTTTATAAATCAACATGTTTTTAATTGTCTGCTTTACAACTTTGCAGAACATTATTTCACTGTAAAAAGCCCTACAAAGTTAAAAAAAATACGAAACTTTAAAATCAAAATAATTGTTCTAAATGAAAAAATTACCTTTCAGAATTAATGTAGATTCTGAAAGTACATTAAATTTCCCTTAAAATGACTTGTTCCAATTTTTTTTATCCAAATGAGTTACGGAAAATGGCAGAGTTTTTAAAACTTTTTTGATCGATTTTTTTTTATGAAAAATACGTTTTTTTTTTAATTTGGAGTATGTCATAAAATTGGACGACCAATTTTACATACAAGTTCCTTTGACACCAAATTTCCATATCAACACCATTTTAGGCTGCAAATTATTTAGAAACACCTCTTTTTTCGCATGTTCAAAAATGGAAAGGGTCGTACCGTCCCTCCGTCACGAGAAGTAAAAAACGGTTTTACGCAAATCAAAGAAGGGTCGGGTAACTTTTCCCGATTACGTGTGAGTTGGTAGCAGGGTTGCCACATTTGATTCTGTATTTTTGAGGGTCAAAAATCTGTATATCTGTATCAAGGGGACGAAAATCTATATTTGGAATCTGTATTGACATTTTTAAACAATTTTTCAAAAAACAAAATATTCTTAATTGTTTTTAATGCATAAAAATGCTATACAATCTTAAATTTAATGTTTGGGCAAAGAATATTCTCTCTCAAAGAGTATTTTCCCTTCTCTCTGGTCTGGGCTTATCCAGCAATTGAGAAAAAATATTTAAAGAATTAAAATTATTTAATTTTAATAAAAAATCGGGAAAATCTGTATATCTGTATGTTTTTCTTAAAATCTGTATTTCCTTACATACAGATTCTGTATGACCTCATCACCTCAAAAATCTGTAAAATACAGATAAATCTGTATTTGTGGCAACCCTGGTTGGTAGAGAATTACCCAACTGTAAATCAACAATTGAAAATATGCCGAAATTGAGCCACCCTAACATTCGGTCGATGCTGCCAGCTTCCACCGTTGAAGAGCCCGGCAATATTGAAAATTTTATTACGCTTTCTCGGTGACAAAGCCTCTACCTACCACTAAAGCAAGATTGCCATGTTTTTTGAAACATTCCACTGTTAGTCAACAGATCCTACCCACCTTTCAGAGACGATAAGGGGAGTCTTCAGACGATTACACCGTTTAGTGCAAAAGGGTAAACAAGGTCTTCCTCCGGTAGCAGATTGAAGTTTTTCATGGAGTCAATTTTTCACAGCACAAAAAGTTTAATTGTTTAATTGTTGAAGAAAATGTGAGGTTTAGATTTTCTCTTCGAATATTTATAGAATTGAAATTTAAAGAGAAAACAACAAAGAAACAACAGTGGTTTGTCGTTAGCGTGTACATCAGCCTGTGGCGCAACAGCTTTGATTGGTTGCGCTCGTATTTCGATTTTTGTCTGCTTTCACATACAGTATAATTGCAGTCGTCATTGCTACGGCAGAAGTCTCAGCGGCTAGTCGTGTTTTTTCGCGGTGTGTTTGGCGCGTTTTTCACGGCGAAATCGAGGCGTGTGCGAGCGGACAGGCCCGTTCCGGTGGTCAGAGGAGCCACAATCTGGTCGTCGTGGACACGGCGGCGGTGCAGCAGTGGAAGAGGAACGAGTTCCTGCATCCGAGCAGCAGCAGCAGGAGGAGTCAGCAGCAGCGGCCGCGGAGGCAGCTGAGGCGAGAGACGGTCGTTGGTCGGTGGAATCGGCCCCGGAGAGTCGACTGCGGTCGGCGGACCAGTTTTCGGCCAGGCCAGGTCGGAGACAACCCCCGTTGTTTACGTGGCTGGCAGCAGGCAGCACAACAACAACAACAACAAGCGCGCGAAAACGAGCTTCCCGCGCATCCCGCTGCGGGCGGCAGCCAGTGCGGCCAGTTCGGCGGTGAGTGCAAAAGGCGAGTTTTTTGTTAGCGTTTAGTTTTTTTTTTTTTTTTCTCATAGTTTTTTTTTTCGGCTAGTTTTTTTTTTTTTTTTTTTTTTCTCTCCTTTTTTACTTTTGCGATTAGTTTCATCACTTTTATTTTCGTTTAGTTTATCGCGTTTCTTCGCAAACATGGATCCGACCGAGTCGGACCATGAGGAATGCGACTTCGATTCAACCCTTGAGGGTGACGAGGACGTGGACATGGCGGACTCCGTTTTGGGAGTTCCTTCAAACACCACCAACAGGGACCTCTTCCTGAAGGATAAGGATGCTGGCGGTAAAGGGGGATCCTCGGACGGATCTAAGAGGACGAAGCGAAAGCGTCCTAAATCAGATCCGAATCCGGTTCCCCCTCAACCACCGATTCCTCCCTTGACTCCAGACCCGATTCCTCCCAATCCAGATCCAATTCCTCCCAATCCAGACCCAATTCCTCCTAAAACACCGGAGCCGAATCCGGATCCTAATCCCCCTCCGCCCCTGAATCCTCATTCTCAAAAACCGATTCCACGTCCTCGTCAGTATCAAGAAGGATCGCAAACGGAATGGGTGGTCTTCTTCCGGCCCAAACAGAAGCCGTTAAACTTTGTACAGATTACCAAGGATTTGCAGAAGCACTATCCTGGGGTGGTCGAATGTACCAAGCTGAACAAGAGCAAGCTCCGCGTGATCGTGAACTCCGCGGTGCAAGCTAATCAGATCGTAACTGATCTGCGGTTCAGCATTGAGTACCGTGTTTGGATTCCGGCCCACAAAGTCGAAATCGATGGCGTGGTGACCGATGACAGTCTTTCGCTTGTCGACCTCTCAAGGGCGGTGGGACGCTTCAAGAACCCTAAACTTCCAGCTGTGGAGGTACTCGAGTGCCGGCAACTGGGCAACGTCACCACCGAGGGTGGCCAGAAGAAGTTCATTCCTTCTGCCTCGTTCCGGGTGACTTTTGCAGGGTCAGCTCTGCCGGACTACATTGAGCTGTACAAGCTTCGGCTTCCAGTTCGATTGTACGTTCCGCGTGTGATGAGCTGCGAAAACTGCCAGCAGTTGGGACACACCAAGACCTACTGCAGCAACAAGAGCAAGTGCTCAAAGTGCGCCGGCCCCCACAAGGACGTGGATTGCCAAAAGCAGGCTGAAAAATGCCTGCTTTGTGACGGGGAACCGCACAAAACTCGGCAGTGCCCAAAGTACAAGGAGCGCGAGGACAAGATGAAGCGATCCTTGAGGGAACGCTCCAAGAAGTCCTTCGCGGAAATCCTTAGTCAGGTGACCCACCCCAATCGCTTCGCTCCTTTGGCGGACGAAGACTCGGGGGACGAAGATTCCGATGTGGAGGTCCTCTTCCAGAGAGACGAGGAAAGTGACTCTTCCGGGCCAAACCCGAAGCGCAACAAGGCTTCCAAGTCCAGAAAAGCCGCTGGCGGCAAGGGTAAGGAAAGTGACTCGTTGAACTTCGAGGAGGATTTTCCTTTCGGTCCGTCGGGTAAGCCCGCTCCGAAGCCGGCACCGAAGCCCGTTCCCAAGCTGCTGAAGCCCGTTCCCAAGCTGCCAAAGATCCCCCCGAAACCGGTTCCTCAACCGAACCCGATCACCGATGCCTTCAAAGGAGTCCTTACCTTTTCCACAATCGTGGAATGGCTGTGCTCTTTTGTGAGTGAACCGACGCGTTTAATCATAAAGCGGTTTGAGCCTCTCGCTAGACACATCGGGAAACAGCTTGCTAGCACGATGCCCCTCTTGTCGTTCATTTCCTTTGATGGGTAATACACCAAAAACGAAAAACGGCATCTCCTTTCTACAATGGAATTGTAGAAGTTTAACCCCCAAGTTAAACGATTTTCAACAATTCGCATTCGAACGGGACTGTGATGTGTTTGCGCTGAGCGAAACGTTTCTTATCGGAGATGAGACGCCAGCTTTCCGGGGGTACAACATCATCACAGAGAGCAGGGCAGGACCAAATAGAGGTGGAGGCGTACTGATTGGGGTCAGGAAATGCCACACTTTTAGAAAGGTCACGCTCCCGAATCTAGGAGGAATCGAAGCAGTCGCAGTACAGGCCAGGATCAGAGGACTGGACATTTGCATTGTGTCCGTCTACGTTCCCCCACAGGTGTCGTTAACTCGACAAAAGTTGTGGGGTATGCTTGAGTTGTTGCAGGCACCGAGACTGGTTCTGGGTGACTTTAATCTTCACAGCACCGAGTGGGGAAGTCACAAGACAGACCCTCAAGCATATCTGATTCATGAACTGTGCGACGACTTCCAGATGACCCTCCTAAACAGGGACAAGCAAGTTACGCGGATTGCAACACCACCAACGCCAACTTCGTCCGGTACGAAGGCGAGTGCCATCGACTTGTCGCTCTGTTCCAACAGTCTGGCAGTTCTCTGTGACTGGAACGTGCTTCAAGATCCTCGTGGCAGCGATCATTTGCCGATCGCTATTCTGGTTAGCCATGGCCCACAGCAATCGACAACGGTGGAGATGCCTTACGATCTGACGCGAAATATCGACTGGAAACAGTACGCGGAGGCAGTCTCCATTGGAGTTGAGTTGCGAGCAGGGTTGGCACCGCTTGAAGAATATGCGTTTCTGGCTAATTTGATCTATGACAGTGCGATACAAGCTCAGACGAAACCCGTCCCGGGACCGTACATCCGAACGCGCCCTCCACTTCCCTGGTGGGACAAGGAGTGTACGGATCTCTCGGCGGCCAGGTCTGAAGCTTATGTGGACTTCTGCAAGTGTGGAATCCGAGCGAACTTCCAAAAGTACAGAGCTCTTGATCGCAGGTACAGTAATACTCTGAAGCGGAAGAAGCGAATGTACTGGCGGGAGTTCGTTGAAGGACTACCAGCAGATACGTCCATGAGCACTCTGTGGCGCGTTGCGAGGGCCATGCGTAGAGGTTCCGTTCCGAACGAGAGTGTGGAAAAATCGGACAAGTGGATATTGGATTTCGCCAAGAAGGTGTGCCCGGACTCGGTGCCGACACAACCATCATTCGACGTTGTTGATGGGAGCGATTCTAATCCCCCCTTCTCGATGGTAGAGCTCTCCATAGCACTATTGACGGGCAACAACACTGCTCCTGGTCCGGACAAGATCAAGTTCAGCTTGCTGAAGAATCTTCCGGACGTCGCCAAGCAGCGTCTGTTGAATCTGTTCAACACGTTGGTGGAGCAGAACGTAATTCCACACGAATGGCGACAGGTCCGGGTGGTTGCCATTCAAAAGCCCGGTAAGCCGGCGTCCGACCACAACTCGTATCGTCCAATCAGCTTGCTGTCGTGTCTACGCAAGTTGCTGGAGAAGATGATCCTCGACCGCCTCGAACCATGGATGGAACGAGAGCACTTGCTGTCAGACACGCAGTATGGCTTCCGGAGAGGCAAGGGAACAAGCGACTGTCTAGCCTTGCTGGCCACAGGAATCGACATAGCCCGTGGTAAAAAACAGCAAATGGCTTCTGTCTTCCTAGACATCAAGGGTGCATTCGATTCAGTCTCCATCGATGTGTTGGGAGTAAAGCTGCGGCGGAGCGGTCTCAATCCGACGATGTGCAACTTCCTCATCAACCTGTTGTCAGAAAAACACATGCACTTTGTGCAAGGTGATCTGGCAATCACCCGGATAAGTTACATGGGTTTGGCACAAGGCTCACGCCTTAGTCCATCCATGTATAACTTCTACGTCAGCGACATCGATGATTGCTTGACCGGAGACTGCACCCTTATACAGTACGCAGATGACGCAGTGGTTTCAATCGCTGCCAAGAAAGAAGTCGATCTGCTAGAACCCTTGCAAGATACTCTGAACAACTTGGCCCATTGGGCAGTTGGAAAGGGTATTGAATTCTCTCCGGAGAAGACGGAACTGGTCGTTTTTACGGGGAAGCATGAACCGCCGCAGCTCAATCTTTCTCTCTCGGGAAAGACTATCGAGCAGTCGGACCACTTCATGTACATGGGTACCATCTTTGATCAGAAGGGAACATGGGGGAAGCACATTAACTACCTGAAACAAAAGTGCCTGCAAAGAACTAATTTTCTGCGCAGTGTCTCTGGCAACCGGTGGGGTGCTCATCCTTCTGACATGCTTCGACTGTACAAGACAACGATACTCTCGGTGCTGGAATATGGCAGTTTCTGCTTCCAAACAGCTGCAAAATCACGCTTGTTGGTTCTCCAGCGGATACAGTACCGAAGTCTTCGCATTGTCTTGGGATGCATGCACTCAACTCACAACATGACCCTCGAGGTCTTGGCGGGAGTGTTGCCTCTGCGAACTCGTTACTACGAACTGTCTTACCGGTTCCTGATCCGGTGTGATTACAGGAATAAACTGGTAATTGACAATTTTGAAACGTTGCTGAACCTTCACGTTGAGTCTCGGCGCATGCTTCTATATTATGACTTTATGTCATCGTGGGAGTGGAGCCCGAGCACAACGGTACAGCGCACGCCTCCGTTAACCAGCAGCACCCGGATTGGCTTCGACACGTCCATGAAAGCCGATACTCGCGGTATCCCAAACCATCTTCTGCGGGGAGTTGTACCGTCGATCTTCGCATCAAAGTACAGCCATGTTCCTCCAAACAACAGATTCTTCACCGATGGCTCCAAGCTCGACGGCTGTACGGGCTTCGGTGTTCATCATGAATCTTATCAGCTGTTCTTTAAGCTGAAGGACCCGAGTTCGGTTTACGTCGCAGAGTTAGCCGCGGTTTACTGCGCACTGCGAATCATCGAGACCATGCCACCTGACCACTACTTCATCTTCACCGATAGCTTTAGCTCTGTTGAGGCTATCCGGTCTCTGAAGCCGACCAGGGAGTCTGCGTTTTTCCTCACGGAAATACGCAAGACTTTAAACAACCTGGCGGCTCAGTCCTTCAGCATCACGGTGGTATGGGTCCGCGCTCATTGCTCGATTCCGGGTAATGAGAAAGCGGACTTGCTCGCCAAGAAGGGTGCTGAGAGTGGAGACATTTTTGAAAGGCCAATTAGCCTACAAGAATGCTACGGTTTTCCGAGGCAGCGTGCGCTTCTGGATTGGCAAACACAATGGGACGGAGACACCAAGGGACGTTGGATGTATTCCATACGACCTAAGGTGCAAAGAAAAGCCTGGTTCAAGGGAATGGACTTGACGCGTGGATTCATCAGAACGATGTCCCGCCTTATGTCGAACCATTACTCGTCCAAGGCTCATCTGTACCGTATCAACATGAGTGATACGAACTTATGCGACTGTGGGCAGGGTTATCAGGACATCGACCATCTCGTATGGGCGTGTCCAGATCACCAGGCTCACAGAATTAAGTTGAAAGTTACCCTCAGGGCCCGAGGAAGACCACCAGAAATTCCGATGCGAGACGCGTTATCTCAACTAGACCTTGATGTTCTCTATCCGATCTATCAGTTCCTCTTAGATTCCAATATATCTATTTAGTTTTTCTTTCAGTTAGTTTTCCTTCAGTTAGTTTTCCTTCAGTTAGTATAACTCGCCTTCACACAAAGCCGTCGTTTCTGGTTGCACCGGAAGCAAAGCAAGAACGCCCCAGCAGCTGGACACCGAGTTGCGGCTGAGGACAAAACGCAAAGGCCAGCAGAGCCAACCAAGACCCCTACACAATCCCCCTTCCCTTCCCACGCCTTGTCTTTAACATCAATCCCTTCCCTACTAACCCCGAGTAGGCCGCGGGTAATCGGCTCCCCTCCCACTAACATTTACACACAAGATCCTCTGTAATTATTAAGTCAAATGTAATTACAAAAGCCGACTCGGTCCTAACCAGGTCCCAGTACCGAAAAGGACCTAATAAAAATAATTTTATGAGAAAAAAAAAAAAAACAAAGAAACAACTATTTTTCAATTGAACGGATTTATTTTCATAAAACAATTTAAAACATGCTCACAAAGTAAACGAGAAAGATGTGTTGTTTATTTCAGTACACCACGTTTATTATAACAAATGCGGAATACATGATTTTGAAGCATTCAACATGATATTTCACTGCGTCGTTCCTTACAGTTCAGTTGAGCGTCATATCGGTGAAACTCACATCGTGGGCGCTCAGCTCGATGGTATTCAAAGGCACGTCGGATTGCTCACATTTTATAACATTCTGACATTGAATCCCTGTGCTGGGGGCGAGGGTTCAATCATCCCTCGAGTTTTGAGGGTTCTGAAAAGTTCATGTTTCACAGGTTGATTTTATTACTCCTACCAAAATCAACGCCTCCGGAATGTTTGGCATTGGACGTTCTCCTTTCACTGTTTGTGACAACATGATGAAATCTTAAACTTTTTCAATTTCTTTCGGGCGTCATAAATTGAGTTAAATAGCAAAAAACTTATCGTGAAAGAATTTAGCATATTTTTCGCTTGAATCTCAGCTTTAAAATTTTTTCGAACTCGGTAAATACTAACAAAGTTTGGCGCGTTTCCACGACAAAAAACAACAGTATTTCCCTCTAACAAAGTCGGTAAGTCGGATTTGGCCTACGCAAGACCCACCTGTTGCGCTGCAAGGAGGGAGTCATTTTCCGTCACAAATTGTCCACGTGATTTGTGGGAGAGTGCCTGAAGCGGACAGACAAGCCAATTGTGATCTCTCGTGGCGGATGGAAATTGTGTCTCACAGCTGACTTCTCATTTGTCGATTCCAGATTTATATATATATGTTTCAAAGAGATGGAATCGCGGGGCATGTTTTGAGACTAATGGCACGAAAATACGCAAAATTCTTACAAATGATTTGAAGGCATGTTGTACCAAGTACTAGGAACATACGAAAAACATGTTGCAAAGAAATCGATTATTTTTCTTTAACGAAACAAGCACAATAAACTGGATACTGTTTGTATCATTGAGTATTTTACACACCTTTTCTTTATTTTTGAACGATTATTACAAAGTTAGACTGGCGTTACGATAAAATTATCGCCATCGTCATCGATCTCTTTTATTTAATGGCACTAAAAATACTTTTTTTTTGTTAAACTAAACTAATTTATAAGAAAAAAATGCTGAACCCTCTTCGCAATCTCATTCACGTGAAAATGGTTATCTCTGCGGATCGTAAAAATATACTGAACATTCGTAAGCTTAAACTTAATTTTAAAAGAAATTTTTAAATAATATCACAAAATACGTATTTTACCAAATGTGTGATATAAATACTTGTTAAAGAAAATTATGCAGGGTACTGGATTTTGAAGATATTTTTATTTTTAAATAGAAAACTAGAACTTTTACAAAACTCCGATGTTCTCCATGATAAAATTTGCATTATATGGTTGAAAATGAATGAAAATTTAGCATAATGTTTTTTTATAATAATAATAATAATGTTTATTAAATTCATTCAAGTTAACAGTAATGTCTGACTTCCCTAATGAATATAATTCTTTTATACGTCTTTACATCCCTTTAAAAGAATTATATTCATTAGGGAAGTCAGACATTACTGTTAACTTGAATGAATTTAATAAACATTATTATTATTATTATAAAAAAAAAAAAAAAAAACAACAACAATGGCGCTTCAAAATGTTGTTTGTGGATTTTTCAGTATTTATGCTGAAAAAATAACTGCATTAAGCAATTAATTTGCAAAAAACTTGGTGAAGAAAGTGGAATTATAAATTCATTTAATAAAAGTTTATGAATTAAGATGATAAAAGTTTATGAACCAAACTGTTGTCTTTTAATCTTATTAAATCGAGAGACTTTTTCAATTCCTCGATATTTATACAGAATTCTATTTGAAACATAGCCTAAACAGGAAATTATCTGGGAGTCCCTTAGTCGAAACTAGATTCGTATTTTTTTTTTTGTTTGGCCGCAAGGGTGACCTAACACCGTGGTCTCAAAAACGGGCATTTTCGTAATTTTTTGCAAAAACCACTTTTTTTAAAAAATCATAACTCCGTGCCTTTTCAACCGATTTTAGCAGTCTTGGACGCAAACAAAAGGTGATTAGTTTGCCTTTAAGGAAAATATTTCGAGATCCGAAAAAAACCAACCAAACATTTCCAAAATTCGACCAAAGAGCCTTTGTCTGAACATATTTTTATCGGATTCCTCGAAAAATTTCACATAACATTTAAAAAAATATAGCTTTCATTAATAATATTTTTTACGGCTTCAGCATTTTTGGTACTTTTAACATGAAACAGCTATATTTATACTCATAATTGAAAAAAATATGCGTTTAGGTTGATAACAACAAGCATTTATTGTATGTTTAAGAGAAACTTTTGCTTAAATACACAGTTTTCTTAATTTTTGAAGGTTTAATTAACAGGGGCTCACTTTTGGAAAAGTTTGGATTTTCGTTGTCCTATATTGGACCCCCTTAATTTTTGTTTGAAAATGAGCAGTTCTTCGCTTTATTTTAGTATAGTTAATAAAACTTACATTATTTCGACTTACTGAAGCTAAATAACCAGTCAAAAAATGATTGGATAGTTCATTCAATCATAAAATAGAAATGCTGTTTTGTTGTGAAAATGCTAGTGGCCATGGCTGATTTCAGATGTCGAACTCAAAACACTTATTTTGGCAAAAAGGACAATTCAATGTCAGTCAACATTGTTTTAAATGATGCTGAACATGCCCATTAAAAGATTTGCAGGCAAAAACATGCTTGAAATTGGGATTTTATCGATTTTTTCCTCAAAAACCCTTCAGAGGGTCCACTATAGGAAAGGGGTCCACTAATGGATACCGCACCCTATTATCTGTGAGTTTTTTGCCTTCCTCACTGAGGTAAGGCTATAATCCTGCTCTAAAAATGAACTTTTTATAAAAAGCTCGAATACCCACCTTCATATATACATATCGACTCAGAATCGAAAACTGAACAAATGTCTGTGTGTGTGTGTATGTGTGTGTGTGTGTGTGTGTGTGTGTGTGTGTGTGTGTGTGTGTGTGTGTGTGTGTGTGTGTGTGTGTGTATGTGTATGTGTGTGTGTGTGTATGTATGTATGTGTTCAAAAATCTTGCCAAGTTTTCTCAGCACTGGCTGAACCGATTTTGATCGAACTAGTTGCATTCGACTTTGTTTAGGGTCCCATACATCGCTATTGAATTGTTTGAATTTTCGATAAGTAGTTCAAAAGTTATGTATAAAAATGTGTTTTCACATATATCCGGATCTCAATTATATGCATGTAAACGATGTCCGGATCCATCATCCAACCCATCGTTGGTTAGGTAATCAAGAGACCTTTCCAACAAATCCACAACATTGAAGATCTGGCAACCCTGTCTCGAGTTATGACCACTTAAGTGATATTTATGTACTTTTTTGAAGCCGAATCTCACTTAAATGTATGTAAACGATGTCCGGAACCATCCTCCGACCCATCGTTATTTAGGTAATCAAGAGACCTTTCCAATGAGTCCACAACATTGAAGATCTGGCAACCCTGTCTCGAGTTATGACCACTTAAGTGATATTTATGTACTTTTTTGAAGCCGGATCTCACTTAAATGCATGTAAACGATGTCCGGATCCATCATCCGACCCATCGTTGATTAGGTTATCAAGAGACCTTTCCAACGAGTCCACAACATCGAAGATCTGGCAACCCTGTCTCGAGTTATGACCACTTAAGTGATATTTATGTACTTTTTTGAAGCCGGATCTCACTTAAATGTATGTAAACGATGTCCGGAACCATCCTCCGACCCATCGTTGGTTAGGTTATCAAGAGACCTTTCCAAAGAGTCTACAACATTGAAGATCTGGCAACCCTGTCTCGAGTTATGATCACTTAAGTGATATTTATGTACTTTTTTGAAGCCGGATCTCACTTAAATGCATGCAAACGATGTCCGGATCCATCATCCGACCCATCGTTGGTTAGATAATCAAGATACCTTTCTAAGGAGTCCACAATATCGAAGATCTGGCAACTCTGTCTCGAGTTATGATCACTTAAGCGATATTTATGTACTTTTTTGAAGCCGGATCTCACTTAAATGCATGTAAACGATGTCCGGATCCATCATCCGACCCATCGTTGGTTAGGTAATCAAGAGACCTTTCCAACGAGTCCACAACTTTGAAAATCTGGCAACCCTGTCTCGAGTTATGACCACTTAAGTGATATTTATGTACTTTTTTGAAGCCGTATCTCACTTAAATTCATGTAAACGATGTTCGGATCCATCATCCGACCCATCATTGGTTAGGTTATCAAGAGACCTTTCCAACGAGTCGACAACATTGAAGATCTGGCAACCCTGTCTCGAGTTATGACCACTTAAGTGATATTTATGTACTTTTTTGAAGCCGGATCTCACTTTAATGTATGCAAACGATGTCCGGAACCATCATCCGACCCATCGTTGGTTAGGTAACCAAGATACCTTTCCAACGAGTCGACAACATTGAAGATCTGGCAACCCTGTCTCGAGTTATGACCACTTAAGTGATATTTATGTACTTTTTTGAAGCCGGATCTTACTTAAATGCATGTAAAAGATGTCCGGATCCATCATCCGACCCATCATTGGTTAGGTAATCGAGAGACCTTTCCAAGGAGTCCACATAATTGAAAATCTGGCAACCCTGTCTCGAGTTATGACAACTTAAATTGTATCTGTGTACTTATTTTTCTGGACCTAAAAAAAATAGCTGAAATATGTGTCCAAACCAATATTACACATTGTTGGTATAAAGTGAGGAAGGCATCAACCACATAGGTGGATTAAGTTAGTTTTTTATATAAAAAAGATTAATAACAACAGACAACGGAGCATTTTGTCGAAAAAAAACTCACTAAAAATCAATGACTTTCTTCACGTAAAAGGGTCTCGTGAGGGAAAAAGGAGACATTTTCCTCCCTCATTAGAGACACCTTTGTCTCCTTCCTCTCCGGCAGACATAACATGATACGACAGTCGTCTGGAAAAAAAACTCTCCCAAAGATTTGGGGTTGTATTTCTACCTTTTCCGTAATAATGTTTCTTTAATTGTATATATTTGCTATCAAACCGGTTACGCGTGGGAGTCAGCGATAATTGCGAACAGCCGGTATTTGCTCTGTAAATACATCCGTAACTGCCAGCCGGGATCCACGGAATCCTGAGTCAACAATTGTGGGCTTTGTACGAAATTTAATGCTTAGATGGGGATGGAGATAAATTAAATATAAATGGATTTTTTTTTAACAAAACACAAAATTGCTTTGGATTTTATTCATTTGTTTTTTTATGTGTGACATTTCCCACTAAACAATAAATGAGTTTATTATCTTATCATCTGAGAGCATAGCAGACCACCAATGATAAAGATAGTTGATTAAGACTGACGCTGGGATTCGATCAAACGATGCTTAATTGGTAAAAGTTGTACGATTGTTTGGGTGAGACAATATTTAAATGAATTTATTTTTAGAAAATTCCCAATCAACACTGATAACGCAGAAATAAATGCAAAAAATCAGCCATCAACCCTTCAAAACGGATTTAAGAAATCCTCTTTAGAGCAGGTTTTTTATTTGCTATCGCAACTCAAACCAGTCAGTTCCAGTGATTTGAGATAATTCCCGTGGGATAGACGTAGATGCATAATTTAGCCGCACCTTCGTCATTCTTGGAAGGTCGCTAAAACAGAGATAAGAAAATGGGATTCCGGTGGTGTGGGGTGCTCCCCGGAAGGATTGTTTACAGCAAAGAAGCTTTGTTTTACAGACCGGAAGGCCGATAAGTTTTCGTGAGGTAAAAATTGATGGGAAATACGTGAAGTTAAAGTTTGTGAGAGTACTGAAAGCTTGGCATTAATTAAAATATTCAGAACTGAAAAGATTTGATAAAAGCTAGGAAAAACAAAATCGGATTTGAAAATATGGTAGAATCGCTGATTCTAATTTACATGTTATGACAAAAGTAACAGCGATCTTTTCTTACTTACGTCCAGAAGACACATTATTTTAGCTGGACGAATTCGTTTTTTTGTGCGTTTGTCCTTGGGTTAACCACATTGATGGTTCCTTTATCTTTAACACGTATAGGCACGACATTTTGAGTTGTCTCTCGGAGCAAAGTTAAGCAGAAATCGAAGAGGGGTTGGGCAACCCATGAGAATGAGGCCGGGTTCGAAGAGGGTAAAAATTAAAAAAAAATGCAAAAATTGAAATAACAAGCCATAGTTTCAAAATTTAAATGAAAAACGTGTTTTAAAATTAATTTGACACTAGTTCAAATGTTTAAGGTAATTCTCTACCAACTCACACGAAATCGGGAAAAGTTGCCCCGACCCCTCTTCGATTTGCGTGAAACTTTGTCCCTAGGGGTAACTTTTGTCCCTGATCACGAATCCGAGGTCCGTTTTTTGATATCTCGTGACGGAGGGGCGGTACGACCCCTTCCATTTTTGAACATGCGAAAAAAGAGGTGTTTTTCAATAATTTGCAGCCTGAAACGGTGATGAGATAGAAATTTGGTGTCAAAGGGACTTTTATGTAAAATTAGACGCCCGATTTGATGGCGTACTCAGAATTCCGAAAAAACGTATTTTTCATCGAAAAAAACACTAAAAAAGTTTTAAAAATTCTCCCATTTTCCGTTACTCGACTGTAAAAAATTTTGGAACATGTCATTTTATGGGAAATTTAATGTACTTTTCGAATCTACATTGACCCAGAAGGGTCATTTTTTTATTTAGAACAAAATTTTTCATTTTAAAATTTCGTGTTTTTTCTAACTTTGTAGGGTTTTTATTTAGAGTGTAACAATGTTCTACAAAGTTGTAGAGCAGACAATTACACAAATTTTGATATATAGACATAAGGGGTTTGCTTATAAACATCACGAGTTATCGCGATTTTACGAAAAAAAGTTTTGAAAAAGTTACTTTTTGCGTTTTTCTTCGTTTCGTCGTCCGTGTCTGTCGCGGGTGACCATGAACGGCCATGATCGATGACGACCAACTTTTTCAAAACTTTTTTTCGTAAAATCGCGATAACTCGTGATGTTTATAAGCAAACCCCTTATGTCTATAAATCAAATTTTTTTTAATTGTCTGCTCTACAACTTTGTAGAACATTGTTACACTCTAAAAAATAACCCTGCAAAGTTAGAAAAAACACGAAATTTTAAAATGAAAAATTTTGTTCTAAATGAAAAAATGACCCTTCTGGGTCAATGTAGATTCGAAAAGTACATTAAATTTCCCATAAAATAACATGTTCCAAAATTTTGTACAGTCAAGTAACGGAAAATGGGAGAATTTTTAAAACTTTTTTAGTGTTTTTTTCGATGAAAAATACGTTTTTTCGGAATTCTGAGTACGCCATCAAATCGGGCGTCAGTGTTGCGTTCCTCACGCGCTCACGCGCTCATGAGCGCTCACTTTTCGCTCATTCGTGAGGAGGAGCGCTGCGCGAGCTAGCTCACGTTTGCTCCGATTTTTTTAGCTCGCGTTTGCTCCACGCTCGCGCTCGCGCTCATATTTCGCTCACGGAGCGCTCATTTTGGACGTGTCGCTAATCATTTAACGTTTTTGAGAAAGTTTTTTTTTTAAATTCTAGATGGATTTTTTGCGTAAGGTGCAGTAGGGCTGTGGAAATATGACTTTGTGAACAAATTTTATGATATATGAATTGGAATAGCTTATTTTCATCAATCATGTTTTTAAATAAAAGGTTGGATTCGCAAGGGTCAAATATTTTTTTAGACATACAGTCGAATGTATAAATATTTTAGAATTTAAAGGTTTTATTGTAGCAGAGAGGGGTGGAGGGGTAAAGACGCCTAAATAAAAGGGCCTGTTAACCTTATAGTAGGAGTAGGAATCTCGTTATCGAGAACGCCAAGGCAATGCTGTAGAGCGAATAATTTGATTTTTTTTAAACCTTAGAAAAACTTACAAAACAATGAATGGATTCAAGAGGATTTATGCTTTGGTAAGTTCGATTCAAGGTTAAATGCTTGGTTGATTAAAATATAACATTAAACTGTTTTATGTACTTAATCAGTGTTTTGACTACATTTCCAGATTGCGGGTCAGAATGAGCTAGCATTGAAAAAAAGTTATTCCGTTTATTAAATCTTTCAGTGATTCAGTGATTAGAAACGGCTAATCATTTCTATAAGGTTAGTCTTTATTTGGCAAACATTTAAGAAAAAAGGGTAACATTTTTGGAACAGTTCTATTTTTAAATATATGCCTCAAAATTCCTAAAGGTTAAAATAACCCTTTTGACTCAAATCAAATAAATTGTCAATATTTTTCACCACGAAAAGGTTGGCTCTTCTTCCAACAAGTGGATTTTATTCAACACTTTCGCAACCAAACCTCTGAAAATATTCAATTACAAGTTATATATGATTTTTTGAACATGGATGATTGTAACTGTTTTTAAGATTATTTAAAAATTAATAAAATATACATAAATTGACAATATTTTTGTACATAACAACAATACAATATGGTCCAATATGGATTTGATTTGTGAACAAACAGTGCATCTCTTCACGTAAATGAATGTTTTAATTATGAATTTAGTTTTTTGTTCCTTGTTCGAAAAATGTCTAGATTTTAAATAGAAAGTAAATTTCGGTTCACTGATCAAATCCGTTTCATTGCCTACTTTTGTTTGTTCGACCACTTTCTTGTTTGTTTTTGCTGCCTGTGCTGAGATAGTTCTAGAAACTTTGTTTCAAACATGCAGATGCTTCAACAGGAAAAAACAACTACCTACTTTGGCTCACCTGCTCACGTGAGCGCAAGACGCTCTGGTGAGCGTGAGCGAGCACGAGCTACCTGATAAAAACTCACGCTCCAGCTGGAGCGAGCAAGCTTTTCGTGAGCGCTCGCTCATTCGCAACCCTGTCGGGCGTCTAATTTTACATAAAAGTCCCTTTGACACCAAATTTCTATCTCATCACCGTTTCAGGCTGCAAATTATTGAAAAACCCCTTTTTTTCGCATGTTCAAAAATGGAAGGGGTCGTACCGCCCCTCCGTCACGAGATATCAAAAAACGGACCTCGGATTCATGATCAGGGACAAAAGTTACCCCATAGGACAAAGTTTCACGCAAATCGAAGAGGGGTCGGGGACACTGCTGTGTGGGTTTGGTGGAGAATTACCCTTTTACAATCATTAGTGATAACTAAACATCGAACATTTTCAAAATTTCTAAAGGTTGATATACATCAACCCAAGTGTGCCCAAAATGATTCTAAACGCAGGGGAATGCATTTGAAATGGATTTCAGCTGATTGCACTTAAGGGGTCACATAGGGTAGAGTAGTCATCAATGAGACACGGGGAACAATGATAAAATGGCTCTCACAAGTCGTAGTTTCAACCAATCAGGCTCATATTTGGGGGAAAGGTGTGTCTACTGGATACACGTCTGCCATTATAGTGGCTTTGGTAATGGACGCTCCCTTGAAAAGTTATTCATAAATGTTTGATTCTGGGGTGTAAAAGTAAATAATGGACAAAAATTACTTTTTCGCTCGTAGGCTGCCATTAACACCAAAACTAATATTTCTTCAAATTTCTTTCGACGTTCCATAGGGATTGAGTTGGGCTACAATGTCCTTTCATTAGGTTTGGCCAAAATTCAGAATATACCCAGTATCCAGGACTGTCTCATTGTTCCCCACTCATTTCAGCTCATGGGTAACAATGAGACACTTTGATTTTTCTTCATTAAATTGTTCAAAATCTATGGAAATCTTTCAAAACATGAATTAAAAGTGATTTTTGGCATATTTATTGAGTTTTAACTTCATTTAACCAAAAATACAAAGTTATTTGGTATAAATTTACGGATTTTACAAAATTTAAATACTTTTTAGTATAACTTTTGTTAATTAAAGTTTCATGTTGGCAAAATTGCTCTAAAATGTTCAAGGCAAGTTACCTGCAATGGAACAATACAAAAACATGATGTTTTACTAGAAAAATCTTGATTTTCGTAGTGTGTCTCATTGTTCCCCAGCTGTCTCATTGTTCCTGCCAAGTGCGTCTACAATGAGACAGTTGAATAACTCTGGCTGTAGATGTCGGATCGATCTCATATTTTGGTCAATGTTAGAACACATTAAAAGAAAGAAAATGCCACAAAAAGCTCATTAAAACATGCTGATGGAAAAAATAGAAAAATCTTTGAAAGTTGAAAACCAAAAGTGTCTCATTGATAACTACCCTACCCTACATGTAGAAAATCTCAAAATTTTAAATTACAGAATATTTGTTAAATCCACTCAAAGGATGATTATTAATCACTCCTAAAAGTTTCATGAAGATATTTCATGATTAAACTGAGTAAGAGACGATTTAATCTAAAAATTTTGCCATGCGCAAAGCGGGCTGTCAAACTTTGTTGACGTTTTTCTCTAAACCCCGAGTTGATTTACGGTTGCCACAATATCTCGAGATGGGAAGGACCAAATTGGCTGAAATTTGAGGTGAAGACTCTCAAGATGTATCATGTGTGCATGACGAAGCCCAATTTTTAAAATTTGCTTTTAGAAAAATATAAAAATCAAAAACTTTTGATTTTTTACATGAAAAACACAAAAATATTTTAATCTTTTTTTAAAATAACCTTTTTGAAAATCGAGCTTCGTCATGCACACGGAATCGGTTTAACGAGTCTTCACCAAAATTTTTAGCCAATTTGGTCAAGACAGTGTTGAGATATCGTGGCACCCGTTTTTTGAAATTGCTAACTTGAAATTGCTATATCTCGGCAATGGTGCAACCAAATGTCTTCAAATTTGATTTGTTAGTAGGTGAAAATGTATATTTTAATGCCCTGAAAAAATAATTTAAAAAAAGATGAAGTGTGTGCTCATACTAACCTCCGACTTTTTTGCCGATATACCAAAAACCAAAAACTTTTAATAAAATTTGCACCAGCCTAAGAAAAAGTTACTAAAATAATCCATAAGGTATTTTTCTAATGTTAGGAAGAAATGGTAAAACTTTGAAATTTGAAATCAAAAAATAGAAAAGCTATGTAATTCTGAATATGCGGATATGGTTCATTTACAAGTTTCAGAATATTAGTCAAATTTGGATGTGTGGTTCCATGTTTTATTATTAAATTCAATTTCATTTCTATATTTCGTCAACTTTATTCACATTTTTGAGGGCATATTGGAGCCAAAATACGTCAAAAATGTACATATTTTGTTCTTTTTGCAGTTGATTGTGTTCCAGTTTCTATTGTTATTTGAAAGTATTTCGTTTTTATTTACTATTTTTGCTGCATACAGAAATTAGCTATGATTGTTTTAAGTTGATTTAATTTACATTTTAAAGTATATTGTAAAAGTACTTTCTCACCGTTTTTGAAACTTCGATAGAGAAGAGAATGAAACTTTATAAAATTTGCAAAATAAAAAAATAATTTTCCTCACTTTTCCCATTTCCTACCTTTTTTTATTACATTTCTTGAACTCAAAAATTAATATGAAAAAGTTGGAAAACAAACTCAGCCAACCATGATTATGTGTAGGGTGTAGCAACTGTCTTACTTAAACTTGGAGACATAAATACTTTGAAAAATTTACAGTTTATGCAGAAAAATCAAACAGTCACTTCATCACAAGTTTTATAATATCCGAGTTCTAAAAATAGTCATTATACTACAATCCTGCATGTAAAGGTAAACACTTGACTCACTTGTTTGATCTGTTGATACTCAAGGTCGTGTAGCACACAATCCGCCGAGTCCTGGAAAAGCTCTAATCCTTTACCGGGGAAAATGATGACAAATTAAACCACAGCACATTTTTTTTCTCGCACAATCAGATGCCACTTTACCTCTGCACAATACATCAAGCTAAGCGACAAATTGTTTACCGCAACCGCATCCAACCAACGACGCATACTTCCTTGAACCAGGTCGGAACCGAGAATAATCTCTTTTGTTTTGTTCACTTCAAACACAAAACCACTCACCGGCTTAAAGGTTGAGTGCAATTCACAATAGAAAACTTGAACCTATTTAGCATTTTTCCCTTTTTTTCATATTCCGGAAAATTCCTTTGCCGGTGTTCCACACTTTTTCACAGCTTCTGTAACCGGTTTGTCACTTACAAAAAAAAAGTTGGTTTCATAAACGGTAATCCTCGAAAAATTGGAACTTGCACACAACCACTTCACCAAAATCCACCGAGCACATAACAGTCGCAAGAAAAAAAACAACAACAACTCAATTGTTGAAACGCCAAAAATCCAAAAGTAAACCGCGCAACGAAATTTACCGAACGACTCTAACAATAGAGTCACTCACCGAAGCTAGATTTCAAATCCTTTATACTTTTGCTCTCAAAAATGTTCACCGACAGAAAGAGAGCGGAAAAACCCGGCCCGCACGTCTGCATCCGGCGCCGGTCGACGTCCAAGTGAAAGTGAAAACCGGAAAAGCGCCGGGAAAACTTTGCCAGGTCTGTGGCGCGGTGCCGGTTCGTTCGCTGTAGATGAAGAGTTCGTTTTGTTCGGGGTTCGGCGGCGATGAAAGTGAAAAGCCGAACATCGTGCTGGGATTATGCTGCTTGATGCTAGCACGTGGTGCGATGTTGGGTGCGTGTCCTGAGGGTGGTGCTTTGGAAAGCATAAGTAAGCTTATAATTGTGGGAACAAAGTTGATATTTAGTAACAATTTTCGTTTTCTCACAATTTTTGATAATTTTCAAGATTTTTTTTTTCTCTCTGTGAATATTTTAGAGGTTGTCATGAAAAGACAATATTATAATTTTTTACGTTCAATATCTCATCAACACTTTCTATCCGAATGAATTTTCCTGAAAAAACGAGTATGTTTATGGCTCCGTGCTGTAAAAAAGGAGCAAAATCAATCCACTTTAACGACCCCCGGGTCTTTTGTGGTCTCTGTTGCAAGTTTCTGCTCATTTCTAGGCGTCCGACGGTTATGTGTGGTGAGTCATCCAAAACCTCTTTTACGCAAATGGACCGACGTTTTACTTCCCCATCCGATAGAAGGCTCCGTGCTGTGTGAAAATCAAATATGTATCTGTCACTTCTCCCTCCCACTAACATTTACACACAAGATCCTCTGTAATTACTCTTAGCTTAAAGGAAAATGTAATCACAAAAGCTGACATGGTCCTAACCTGGTTCCAGTACAAAAAAGGACCTAATAAAAATAATTGTATGAAAAAATAGCTGTCACTTCCAAAAAAATCACCCGGTTTATTTGTTAACTTTTATTCAACTCAATGTCAGGCTAAGTTTAAGCAAATCTAGAGTTTTTTTTAAAAAAGGTCCTATAAACTGTTGTCTCTCATATGTTTATAGGACCTAATCAAAACAAAAATCTAGATAATGTCGAACCTTTGCGGTTTGTTTATGGATATCACTAACACAAACAAAAACTGTATGGAAAACAAGCCAGCATCCAGCTTTGAGTGTGTAAGTAATTTTTTGTTGGAAAACCTTTAGAATTTCGCAGTATTTTTTCTATTTGTGTAAAACTTTGTCCATGTATTCTTTTCAAGGTAGCCATTATGGATCATTAGAGGCTTAGTGATTTTTCACGCTCAAAAATGGCAAATTTCACGGGGACCTTAACTTCAAAACATCAAATTTCTCGGAAATTTCGTGGAACGTGAAAAATATTATAACTATGAAAATCTTATGTTGAACTTACAGAAAATACTTTTTATGCATTATTATGCATTGTTTTCTATAAACTCAAAAAAATCTTACCTTAATTTGAACGTGACACAAACAAAAACTTTTACTAATATCACACAAAAACATATATATTTATTTTGAAACTATATTTATTTTGAAACCAAAATGCGTATTGTCATTTATTGGGCTGATTTTTTAATGATCTGCTATTATAGCTAAACAGTTTTCGCTGATTTGCTAACATTTTATCTTTTTTCATTTTATTCAATCTCATATCACACCAAATCCAACAAAACAATCTAACAATTAAAATAACCTTTTTGCGACATTTTGCCCAGTTGAAAATATTTTTTTGGGTTTTAATCTCACTTTTCAAAAAACTAAATTTAAAATCAATAGACAAAATAATTTAACCTGTAACGAAATCTTCAAATTTAATTCAAAATCAGAATAGAAAACAAAAAAAATATTTTTTTAACTGCCGCGGGAGCTATTCACCGAAATAATCAAATATCGTATACAGGACTCATAAAAAAATCTGATATGTTCTTCAAAGGTGACTTTAATGATAGACAAACTAAATAGAAAAAAAAACTAACTCATATAAGTATTTCTTTAATCTCCAATAAACCAAGCTGAGCAGTTCTCTTAGATTTCGGTCATTCGATTTTTTTTTGTATTTTTTAATCCGACTGAAACTTTTTTGGTGTCTTCGGTATGCCCAAAGAAGCCATTTTGCATCATTAGTTTGTCCATATAATTTTCCATACAAATTTGGCAGCTGGCCATACAAAAATGATGTACGAAAATTCAAAAATCTGTATCTTTTGAAGGAATTTTTTCATCGATTTGGTGTCTTCGGCAAAGTTTTAGGTATGGATATGGACTACACCGAAAAAAAATATACACGTTAAAAAAATTTTGGTGATTTTTTATTTAACTTTTTGTCACTAAAACTTGATTTGCAAAAAAAACACAATTTTTAATATTTTTTTATTTTTTGATATGTTTTAGAGGACATCAAATGCCAACTTTTCAGAAATTTCCAGGTTGTGCAAAACATCTTTGAGCGAGTTATAAATGTTTGAATCAATACTGATTTTTTCAAAAAATCGAAAAATTGGTCGCAAAAATGTTTTAACTTCATTTTTCGATGTAAAATCAAATTTGCAATCAAAAAGTACTCTAGTGAAATTTTGATAAAGTGCACCGATTTCATGTTAAATCCATATTTAGGTGACTTTTTTGAAAATAGTCGCAGTTTTTCATTTTTTTTTAAATTAGTGCACATGTTTGCCCACATTTGAAAAATTATTTTTGAAAAGCTGAGAAAATTCTCTATATTTTGCATTTTTGAACTTTGTTGATACGACCCTTAGTTGCCGTGATATTGCCATGCAAAGGTTTAAAAACAGGAAAATTGATGTTTTCTAAGTCCCACCCAAACAACACACCATTTTCTTATGTCGATATCTCAGCAACTCATGGTCCGATTTTCAATGTTAAAATATGAAACATTCGTGAAATTTTCCGATCTTTTCAAAATTTTCAAACCAAGACTAACATTTTAAAAAGGCGTAATATTGAATGTTTGGCCCCACTTTATCAAAATTTCACTAGAGTACTTTTTGATTGCAAATTTGATTTTACATCGAAAAATTTTTGCGACCAATTTTTCGATTTTTTGAAAAAATCAGTATTGATTCAAAAATTCATAACTCGCTCAAAGATTTTTTGCACGACCTGGAAATTTCTGAAAAGTAGAAGACATCAACTCTAAAACATATCAAAAAATAAAAAAATAAAAATAGTGTTTTTTTGCAAATCAAGTTTAAGTGACAAAAAGTTAAATAAAAAATCACCAATTTTTTTTACCGTGTATCATTTTTTTTCAGTGTAGTCCATATCCATACCTACAACTTTGCCGAAGACACCAAATCGATGAAAAAATTCCTTCAAAAGATACAGATTTTTGAATTTTCATACATCATTTTTGTATGGCCAGCTGCCAAATTTGTATGGAAAATTATATGGACAAACTAATGATGCAAAATGGCTTCTTTGGGCATACCGAAGGCACCAAAAAAGTTTCAGTCGGATTAAAAAATACAAAAATTAAAATTTAAGAAAAAATACCGATTTCGTAGAGAATTGCTCAGCTCGAATCTTTTAATTTGTTAAAAATTATATCTTTCAAATTTCAAATTAAATAATGATAAGATTGTTATTACAGTTTCCTAAGAAAAATTGATAAAATATTTTCTCAATAGTTTTCTTTACTCTGATGGAATTCAATTTTTCAATCTTTTTTTTTTGTTTTGCTTCTCCGGTCAAATCATTTACCGGAGGAAAAGAGAAAGACGACTATTTTATGTTACATGAATGTTTGCTTTTAATTGATTTCTACAAAAAAAATCTATAAAATTTAAAAAATCTGTGCAATCTTTTAAAAAATCGCAATATACTTGTTCGATAAAATTTAACAAGTTATGGATGAAAAAGACAAAATAAAAAAAAAATGCGAGCATATTTTTTTTCTTTGCCTGATTTATATTAACATCATTGAAGTTTTCGCAGCTTTCACTTTTCAGTAAATATGCTATCAATTTCATGTTAATGTATGTTTTGCTAACAATTTGTTAAGTGGTTTCTATCACGTTTTTCAATTGATAACTAATAAAATATCCTTAAAAAGTATTCTATGAATGAAATATTTATTATTTTATAAATTTAAAGAATTGATTTGAGAAAATTGATGAATTTCACGGGATTTCACGGAAATCTTCAAATTTGGCGAATTTCACGCTGTCCACGAAATCGTGAAAATACACTAACCCTTTCATTAGTTTATCATTAAAACGATCCAAACAATTTTGAGCTGTGGTCATGGCCAGTGAATTGTATTGGTCAAAGTTGTAGGTAAGCGTAGGGAATTTTCAGAAAAACAAGAACACGAGAAAATAAATTTCGATTCTTTTAGTTGACTTTCTATCACTGAGCTCAGAAATCTGTTATAAGCATTTTTTTAAAGGCAGCATTATTTAGAATAAGCTAGAATTTATTGTAGTGCACAATCTGGTGGACAATCTGGTACCGGAATTATACTTTTGTTTTGGAAAACATAAAAATACTGTGAAACAAAATTGGAAAAATCAAGAATGTTCTATGTTCCGTAGTTTAAAAAATACTGCGCTTGCACACGCGAAGTTTTTAACGATTTTTCTTTTACGCGAGCAACAAATTTTGAAGGATTTTTCGATAGCCACAATTACAGAACAGATCAAATCGAGTTCTGCAAAGCTCTAGGACCATCTAGACATCCTTACAATTCACTGGAATAAAATCGCCCGGATAGGTTGGGATATGCCTTTGAACCGGCGAGTTGAAGTTACCGTTCCAACTTGTTGGAATGAGTCATAGATCAAGTATCTACGATTTGTGGTTCCAGAGATATTGCAGTCTCAGACTTTGCGGTGATGCCAAAATATCGGGATTCTTACTTCTTTTGATTGTATTCACAGTTTAATCAAATTTTAGCATGATCAGAAAAAGTTTTTTGTTAAAGGTCAAAAGTTAGTGGAAATCTGTAAGTTTATTTGCCTTCATGTTACATTTGATTCAGTATTTATTTATTGAGTCTCAAATAAGAATTTAGAAAGATCATCTTATCCACTAGCCTTGCTTCTTATTTTCCGGGGTGGCCTTGAGCGGCTGCTTGATCTTGCCCATAAACAGCGGAATTTCGCTCGTTTTGTCCACGATCATCACCATGAACGGCTCGTCGCACACAAAGTGGATATCTTCGTACGCGTTCAGGCTGAGCGGGATGATTGTGATCTTGCTGACGGCCGTGGCCGTCGTTCCCTTCTCGTCGACGCTCAGGAACGAGTCCTGCTTGACGTCACCCACCTTTACCGGGCTCTTGGACAGCTTGTTGAGCGCCGTGTCGCTCTCGAAGATCTGCTTCACGCCGAGCTAGAAGGATCGGTAAAGATTTTTTTTAGGTTTCTAATGTTTTAGAGATAGTTTATTTTTTCCCACCTTCTTCAATGGCTCAACCAGCGAGATGGAGTCCTTGATCGTAAATTTGGGCAGCTGGAGGTGAATTTTGTTAGGATTGTAGTCTCGTTTGATGACTTTGAAAATGTCCTGCAAGTGAGCGCCGGTGACTTGCTCGAGATTCTTGTCCAGCTCAAAACGGGTCTTGGGCAGCAGCAGAACCATGGACAGCTGGTCACCCTCGTACGGCAGCTCAACCCAGCGCAGTCCGGTGTCCGGATCCCAGTACTCGCCAAAGTTGATTTCGCCGAATCGCAAGCGATTGGTTTGCTTCATCATGTGGACCGACATTTTGTTGTTTTGGGCGATTTGGAAACTGGCACGCTTGTTGGTCTCATTGAACTTGTACCGCCAGGTTCCCTTGAAGTAGATGGCATTCAACAGCAGCATTGACATATCCGGTGAGAGATTTTCTAGGTGATGAAAGAGAGATAGTTGATAAATATTTTGGAATAGCAGCTCTAGAAAAAATACTCACGCTCGGAAACAATTTCCTGAATGTTTCCACGAGTTTTCTGCGAAACCCAATTGTTTATCTCCTGAACCGCATTCGCGGTGTCTGAAAAGTCAATGTTTTCCAGCTTGATTTGGTTCTGCTTTCTAGAATGGTTGAACTCGTCCGTCAGGTTCATGTTCTTGGACTTGTAGAAGATTGAGGCAATGTCCAACTTGTTCATGGCGTCATCCTTGTTAGCCGTCTCGTGCAGCGAACGGATCAACGAGGCCGCTTCGCCGCTGTTCAACATGATGCCCTTGATCATCTCATTGCGTGCTTCATCGGAACAGCCCTCGGTCAGCTGTGCCAGTAAAATCTGCGGCGACAACGGGCTGATGACGTAGTTCTTGTCCGGGTTCTTGGGATCGGCCGCTTTGAACAGATCCAGGGCAAATTGCATTGCTTTTCCGGAGGGATTGTTAGACTGAGTCCATGTCGCTTCAATGCGGCATTGGCCCTTTGCGACATAGTAAGGTAAGACTTCTCGGCAGATCTTGTATTTTGGATTGAGCTGAAGTGTTCGGTCGATTTCGGACTCACACGTCTGACGCTCTAGATTTAGTTGTTCGCACACGCAGGCCCATTTGTCATCAGAGTCGAAGTTACATGCTCTTGGATCGTGGAAATCAGATGCCTGTTGTCGCTGGATAGTTTGTTTTCTATCCCTATTGCCCTGTGCAAGCGCAAAGGATATGTATACTGTGAAATAAAGAGAATACATTTTGAAATATTTTTTTTAAAGGTTTTGACTGTGTGACATAAATTAAAAATCAAATTATTCGCTCTACAGCATTGCCTTGGCGTTCCCGATTGCGAGATTCCTACTCGAAACTAGGTGTTCGAAGGCTTGATTGTTGAGGCAATTGCAAACCTCTTTTTACACCTTAGCTTCCATCCACCCCGGGATTCGAACTGCCGACCTTTGGATTGTTAGTCCAACTGCCTACCAGCGACTCCACCGAGGCAGGACCCAGGGAGACGACTCCTACACCTGGACTGAGCTAACGACCTAACCTTTTTTTTTTTTAGGTTAGCCCGGGGCCAACATTTACTTCCCGTCCGACGGAAGGCGTGATCAGACAAATCTCGTCTCGAAAAATGCCACCGGGACCGTCTGGGATCGAACCCAGGCCGACTGGGTGTAACATAAATAAAAAATGCTATTTATGGCTTTACTTTAAATTCAAATCAGAAGGAAGTTGTTGCCTTCTTAATCCAAAATTGCCAACCTATGGGCCCAATCCTACAATAATTTGATTGTTAAAATAGCAAAACCTTGTTGAAAATTGTGTTGAAACAGCACTTTAGGAGATGAATCAAACATTGTTGTTGATTTTATTGGGGGAACTTTAACCCTATGGGTCATTCGCTCCCGTGAATCAAACATTATATAGAAAGTTCCCGTAGTTTTGAAGATACTAAAATATCTGTAACAAAAATCTTGTTGCAAAAGCTCTGGTTGATGTGCTCCGTTAAACCTTATTTTTTAGTTGAGAAATTTTTATATGTTATTAATTTTTTCTTATGATTTAATTATCCAGGCAATTTTTTTACTGTTCAACTAATCGATTGTGGACATTCATTTCGTCATCAAAACCCAAAATATTGTAAGAGCAATTCCAGCCCAAAACAAGAATTTTTTAGGTGCTTTTTTTTATCGACCCTTTGACTTTAAAGACATGTTATCCTACCGTTAGGTTAGCCATTTTTGTGTATATGGAGCCAGTTGCACTGATAATGACATTTGAGAAGGGCGTTAGTGTTTTAAATATGTTTGCATTCCGTAATTTTAATATCGCTGTATCTTGAAGCCGTTGCATCTTATCACAAAGTGGCTTTCCGAGAAAAATACACTGAAAGAAAAAAACACGTCACTTTTATGAGATTTTTTGATTTTTATGTTAAAAAGTTTAATTTGAAGATGAGCCCACGATTTTTTTTTTCGTTCAATTTTTTTTGTGAAAATAGCTTAAGATGTTACAAAAAGACTCACAAAAAATGCAGGATGGAGCAACTCTCCTAAAAAATACAGAAATCATTTACTGAATACGTTTTTTTTTAAAGAGCTCTAAACGTCAATTTTTTTTTCAAAAACTGAATACGGGAATCGATTTTCCAGACAATTTTGAATATATGCACGTTTAAAGTGCAAATGCACCATACTTATGAATAAATTCATTTGTGGTTCTCACATTCGTGAACTTAATAATTCACGATTACGAGAACTGATTTTTTTCTGTGTATCGATAGTTATGAGTACATATATAAATTTCTTTTTAGAGAGCATTTGTAGGTTGGTCATTTCTATTTTACCAAAACAAACTTTGAGAATGTGAGGGAGGCATTATTTGTGTTACTTTTTGCAGACTTGAAAAGCGTTCTAAGTTCACAATCAAATAAAGTTTACATACAGTAAATAAACATGCATTCGCATCGCAACTCCACCGGAGAGAGAGAGATAAAGCGCCCGGGGTTTCCCCCAGAACGCTGATGTGGTCCTACTAGTGGCACTGACGGCTCTGTTTTGTTATGGTGTTCACTCAATTTGCGATCTGATCCCGCGCCAGCTGAAAGGTCGTCCAAAGACAACACTGATAACTGTCGGCCAAGGCACGTCGTCGACGACGACGATCTTCGATGCGAACGAAACGCTCGTACTATACCGGTATAGTTCGAGCGATCATCTTCGTAACTGGTTTAACCACGATTTGGGTTTTTCCAAAATTGTACATTTTTTCCAATGGGGATTCATTGTTACACTCACGATTTTGTTGCTAAAGCTTTTTTTTAGATTTCAAGTTAATCAAATTACAAAATGTAGGTTTACAGCAAAACATGTTCGTACCACTTAAAATTATCAGTATCTTCATGGTTGAGCCGCTGACGTTCTGGTTCTACCACATTAGAACGATTATACCGGGTTCCGTTTTCGAAGCGTTCCACCACCCGTTGGAAATCTACAGTTTACTATCGTATGGCACTGGTGTTCTGGTTCTGACTCGGCGATCTTGACGCGATCACGCAAGATCAACTACTGAACGTTAAGTCAACTTCAGCGCGACTACTGCGCCCCGTTTCGATCGTTCCTCGGGTGAGTGAGAATCGCACTAATACCAGTCTGGCTGGATGAGTAATAAGGCTCTGTTTGTTCATCGCGGTTTATGCAAATTTGGCTTATGTGTTAGACTTTGAATGACTTTAGGAAAATTAAACATTGTGTGGCATAGTCCTATAATATTATTTTAATTTTTTAAAAGGCTGGTAATAAATTTCTTTTTAATTTTTTCCCACTTAAATTTTTGACAATTATTTTTAAAATTTTGAATAAAGTATCACAAAATGTCGCGTTTCACGTCTTTTCATCCTAAAGTTTCGCGTCTTTTTCCAATCTGTTGTCTCTATAATCAAAATTTGTCAAAAGCTTTAATGTGCCCATTTTAAGTATAATTTCAAAATATACGTTACCAGAGTTGTAAAAATATCAAACTTTCACTTCTCAAAAGCCACCACAAACCTCTCAAAACCGGTGAGTGTGCGTGCACGAGGAAAAGAGAAGGAGTGATGCTCCTGCTTGAAAACACGAGATAAAAGAAGAGAACTCACAAGCTTTATGACGGTCGCTATCCTCTCTGATGTTTTGGTGCAATTGACATCAAATGATAGTTTTTCCTATCACTCATTTACAAAACTGAACGTTACACAATGCGTTCTAAACATTTTACAGTTTTTTAAAGATACATTTTACCAACATTTCTTTAACGGAAATCTTTCCTCTTGTTTGAATTTTGTCATTCATTTTTATTTTGAACACATTTTTTTTTGTTAGTTTAATGTAAAATCTACAATCTTTTGCATATTTGGTGCAAAATGTGGTTTTCTATATTCAATTTATCCGAGAAAGTCGTCGTCTTAAAAATCGAAAACCCGAGTTTCTTGGTTCTAACCTGGTCTCGGCATTCCAAGGAACCTCATAATGATGAATGAAATTTGAAGCTATTAGGTGCTCTAACAACTGGTGTCCCTATTCAGACGGCAGTCCCGTTTCGCCCCAGTTGACGGTAACAGCCAAATTCATTTTAAAAACATTTTCTTTCAATTGCACACCCAAAGATAAAGTCCATGCGGATAGTCCTTTCGAAAAGAAACGAGAGGAAAGTAGCATTTGGCGTGAGTAATGACCTCTCGCGCTACAACAACAGCAAATCGTGTTCATTCGTTCATTAAAACAGTTCATCCCATTGAGTGGCTTATATAAATAAATGACCGCCACTCAACCACCGAACCGTGGTGGCCGATACGGCAAAGGCGCAGTTCAATTCGCTGAAGGTTTTGGGTTCGAGTCTCGGTATCGACACTTTTCTTTGTAGGATGATTTTTTTGGAAAATTAACTAACGTATAAAGTACTCTCGGTAATTTCGGAATTTATTTTACTACCGAACCATGCTATTAATCCTCTCGTATACCGATGCAGTTCTGGATGCAAGAGGGCATTTTGAGAAATTGTTATGCTACGAAAAACATAACATCTATATTGGTTGCCGTTTTTTAGACATTTTGAAATACATTTTTTGGATTTAAAATTGTAACTCGTTTAAAATCTAAAGCACAGAACAAAAAAAATCGTTTTTTAAGCTTAAAAACTATTATTCTTGTACGGATTGAAGTTAAAATTATCACTAATTGATAGTTTGGAGCTAATGATATGATTTTAGGCTTGAGAAACATAACAAATATAATGCAAACGTGGATTTTATGACAGTTTCAAATATATCCCGGGAACCCGGGAATTCTAGGGATTTAAAAAATATTTTTTCTGTTTCCCGAGAAACTAAAAACCCGGGAAAATTGGACGCCCTTTGCTGAACAAGATAAAAATTGAGTGTTTAGTCAAAGATAATAAAGAAATTTATAATTGCATAATTAAGCAAAACTAAACTATGTTGGTTTGTATACGAAATACTGAGAAGGAAAAAAGCTAACAAATGTATTTTTTTTTGCATTTCCGCCGTGAAGATAATTACTTTTTCTGTCTTTCTCGAAACAGTCAGCCTACTTTTCTCTACCAAAAATAACAGAATCGAATAGTAACCCTTGTCAAAACAAATGCTAAAAAGTTCTACGGATGCAGAAAGGCTGAATTTTTTAGCACTTGTTCTGAAAAGTAATTTTTCTGAAAAGTAATCGAAATCGCAAAAAAATGTATGGAACTCGTTGCAAAACTTGATTTTTTCATCACTCGTCGTTTTTATACAACTCGGTGGTCCTCGTTGTACGACTCTTGCTTACAAAATCTTTTATTGTAATTAGTTGCATAAACTACTATAACGTTTTTAACTCCAAACTGTCGACCGTGAAGAAAATAAACTTTGTTTAATTTATAGATGGTTTATTTAAAAAAAGTATCTGAACACTTCCGTTGCCACTCATTCCTGCGGCTCGTACACCTGCCCGATAAAGACCGGGTACCGTTCCTGCTTGTCCACGATCATAAGCGCGAACGGCTGGTCCACGTCGAACTTAACGTCCCGGAACTGGGGCGTAATGCTGAGCGTCACGATCGACAGCGACGCCACCGAGGTCGCCTTCGTCCCAAACTCGTCCACACTCAGGTAGGACCGTTGCGTTACGTCCGAAACGAGGGTGGCATCTCTGTTAAGGTACGGCAGAGAGTCCTTGTCGTTGAAGATCGCGTTGACGCCCAGCGATTGGAGGGCCGGGATTAGCGAGACGGAATCGGTGAGGGTGAATCTAGGCAGACGAAGGTTCACCTTGGTGTTGATGTAAGGAACGTGGAGTTCTGCCATGATGGAGGCCAGGTCGTACGGCTGGAGTTGACGGAGGGCCTCCTGAAGCCTGTGGGGTTGAAGCGGCAGGAATACCAGCATGGCGAGGTTGTCTCCCTCGTAGGGAAGTTCCACCCAACGGAGACCGTTTCCGTCGGCGAATTGTTTTTCGCCGTAGCGTAGTTTGTTCAGCTGGAACATGCTGTTGATGGAGATCTTGCGGTTGGGAGTCGCTTGGAACGTGCTCGGTTCGGTTTTAATAAAGGTGTACTTCCACTTGCCCTTGAAGAAGATGGAGTTGGCCAAAACCATTCGCGTGTAGGCGTTTACGGATCCTTAAATGTGAGAGAAGAATGTCAGTCATTGCATTGGTGGGTACGGCTTGAAGGTTTCTGATCTTACCTGGATTCAGAATCTCATTGATAAGTCGGTGTGTCTTTTCGGAAACCCAATTGTTGGCTTGGCGAGCTGCCTGCGCCGGATGGCTGAAGTCTACGGGGATGACGTCGACGTCACGCAGTTTAAGTGCTTGATGGTAAGTCTGGTTCACCTTAGAGTCCCGGGCAAAGAAGTTGGCCGCAGCCGTTTCAATCGTGTTCACTGTCGATTTGGATATTCTGTCCAGGGATTGGATGAGCTTAGCTAGTTGTTCCGGATATAACCGAATGGCACGGAATAACTCAGCACGAGCTGCAGGACTGGCAACTTCTATGAGGTTGGAGAGAAGTTGCTGTGGTTGAAGAGGACTTATCACGGAGTCCCCTTGAAGATTTAGAGACTGTAAATAAAACATTTAGTTAAGGCCTTAAATTACTTCAAATACTAAAATCTTACCTTAAACAAATTAAGCGCAAACTCCATAGCTTGATATCCAACGGTATCAACCAGTACGGCTGGTGGCACATCTTCGTAATCGTTGTCCTCCAGCGGCTGAGGTCGTCGGACTGGTCCCTGCATCTGTAGTGGCTTCTGGACTACAGGTCTGGACGTAACCTGACCAAGCTGTTGAGCAACCTGCCGTTGCGTTGACCGGGTCTGCAGTTCCGAATCTTCCGTGGGGAACATAATGGCGTCCGGTCCAAATCGGCTGGATATGGCAATAGTCTGGCCGCAATCGTTGGGCGAGAAGAAGTAACCATTATCTGAGGGACACAAGAACATGTTGGGCCTTTCTCGGGCCACCTGGTTGACGTAGTTGCAGCAGCCCACCGGATCCCGGTGATGGGTGGCGGTGCAGATGGTTTGGAACGCTTGCCATACGCTGTATGCTGGAAGAAGAGTTTTTAAGACCTTTTTCAGCAGCAGTTGACATAATCAATTTCACAAAACATTTTAACTATTATTTACAATTTTTCACTCAAATATTTTACTTACAGCTTGCTTTATTGTCTGTTGAACAAAATCGGTCTAAAATGTTTCTGGGATTTTCTGCATAGCCAAGAATGGCCGTTGTCGCCACTAAAGCTGTATAAAATAAGAAAATAGAGCAATTAACTATTGTTTATCTTAAAGGAAAATATACTATCACTTTAATATGAATAATATTAATTGTAAATAAACAAACAGCTGCTCCAATCAGCCAAAGCCATTTGTACCCACCATCTTTAGATTTAATCATTTTTTCGTTTCAGGATCATCGTAAACATGGTTTTGTTCTATTGTTTTTTTTTAATGTTAATAAGGCATGATATTAATAAACGTTACAATCAAATGTGCACATGTTAATTGTAATAGAAAATCGATACCCCATTTGGTATTAAACCAAAGTATCGTCCAAATCTGATATTTCTAAAAAGAATTACATTATTAGCAAAGCATCGAAAGCTTCCAAAAACATCTCTTTCTGCAAACCGAATCCGCAATAAAGGCGCGCCAGTTTGACCGGTTTGAAAGAAACATTTTGGGATTCCCCCGAAGGCGATTGGTGGTACGGTACAGCTACGTCCAATGATCCTGCAGACTAAATCATCGGAAAAAAGAAGAAATCTGGAAAGTTTTTTGATAAGAACCGCAAAATCTATTCGTACCGCCGAGTTTGCTACACATTTGTGCCATAAAAGTGTGACTTCATTATATGAAACGATTTGTGTTCCAAGTTAGCTTTGCTCAAAACAGGTTTTGAAGATGGACTCAGGGTTGTTTTTATTGCAGGAAATTATGAGTAGGTGACAAAACCTTCTGGAAGTTTGCAAACTTAATTGTTTCACTTAATTTCACGCAGAGAGGACACTTTACCAACTATAAGCTTGTACATGATCAGCAGCTAATCCAGCGTGTCCAACTATATCAATCCACTTTGTTTATCAACCCTGAACCAAAAGGGTTTCCCCAACAACTCGACACCGGACCGCGTTCAACTCAAGGTGCTAATTGACTAACGATGGTACTCGAGGCGTACTACTACCGAGATGTCCTTGAGTGGATGGACGACGTACACCCAACTTGGACGATACCGTACCGAAGACTGACCGGGGCGAAGATTTCTAGACCGCCTAAGCTAATATGAGACAACACAAGCTCGGAGAGATATTCGAGCGAGATGACGAGGATGAGACATCGTCGTGGTCGAAAGCCGGTTTTTGTGCTGTGAACTTGCTGCTGCCGCTTGGTGGTGGTGCTCCACCTTCCTTGCTTATCTGGCTTCATAGCTGAAAGGAAATAAAAGTAGTTATCGTGTCTATTGGAGGACCACATTTGTGACAGATGTGGAGAGTTCTATGCTGGCGAAGCTTGGAATTAGCGAAGGAAAATTATGCAAATTGTTAGTAGTTTTGTCGAAAGGATCAATTTGGACAGACGAATCTCTAAAATTAAGCATAAAAGACCATACTGGGAAGTTTTATAAACTAATAGATTTTTTTGTTAAAATCAATCAACTAAAGTTTTAAAGCATTTTTATTCAAATAGAAGACACTTTCGAATGACACTGCATATTTCAAACCGGTTTTGGATTTGGATTTTTTATGTCATTGAAATTTTATTGCACGTTAATTTACAGTTTTTGAACATGGATGTTATTTCATTATACATATTAATAGTCAACTACACTAACATGGGAATACAGCCGTTGTAAAATTTTCATTTAGTAATAACACGAAACATCACAACTAAAAGAGGCAGCACAATTAATTTGTTGCATCGAAATGATTGTTTTGAGGATTGGTCATTGCAAGATACAACATCTTTCTTTGGAGCTTTATGGTCCATGCCGCCCATAAGTTTTAATAATTAATGCTTGTACAAATAATTAACAAAAGTTTTTGTCACCCCCACCGAATTCGTGAAGGGACCATCCATGAACCACGTGGACACTTAAAAGGAAGGGGGGTTGTGATTTCCAAAAATTGTTCACGATCCATACAAAAAAGATTTTTTTATGGACATTTTACACCAAAGGGGTGGGGAGGGGCTTCGAGATTCGAGAAAAAAAGTGTCCACGTGGTTTATGGATGGTCCCAAACTGTGTTCAAGAATTTGAGAACCACGAAGGAATGTATTTACGTTTATAGTGCAAATGCACCGTACTCATGAATTATTTTCCTTCGTGGTTCGCAAATTCATGAACACAATTCACGATTATGGGGATCGATTTTTTTTCTGTGTTGTCTCGTGCCAGTTTTGCAAAATTAATGTTTTTGTTTAAACCGTGACATTTTTTTACCTGTAGAAGTCTGAAAATCTGCTTAAATTTTTTTTCATTAAAATTTGCATTTTATTTTTTATTTTTATTTGTTTTATTTGTAAAATTTTAAGTTTTTCAATATTGTTTTATGTAGTCAAAAGTATTACAGATTTTTTATAAATTATTATAGTCATGTTACCACCGAAAATTTGCAAAATATACAAATATGGCAATGAATTAATGAAATGTTCAATTCGGATATTTGGTCAAAAAAAGGACAAAAAAATCTAAATGTCCCCTATTTGATTAAAACTGCAAAAAATAGCCTTATAATTGTTCAAGGTTTTTAAATGAAAATCAAAATTTTCGGCGGTTTTTTTTAGATTAATGGTTTATTATAATCTTTGTCAGACTTTGGCAGATTTCTACTGATATCAAATTTTGTACCAATTTCGAGTTGAGTTGAGGTTTATCGAGAACTGAAAAAATAATAATATTTATTTTAATGAAAATGCGAAATCTAAATTTTTGATGCGAAAAATAATTTAGCCATCAGAATATTAGAGGCTTTTGAAAACAAAAGTTTCGTGGTTCATTTGAATTTACAAGCATATAGTTTTCATCCCTTCGTTTTGCCTGGAACAGGAGTGAACAGTCTGCAAAGACGGTGTGATTGTCTATGAATATTGTTGAATTTTTAATGAAGAAAAACTATATGAATATATATGAATAAAGTATAAAAATGTTTTTTTCCCTTATTCAGTTAGCAAAAAATGCAATTCCGCTGTAAACTAATTATTTCTCCTGTCATTCTCGTATGACGTAAAGGCCCTTAAATGGGCCTTGTGTTGAGAAGTTATACTTTTTCAATGCAACATTTTTTGAAATTATAAAAAAAACACCTTTTGAATTGAATTTTAAGTCAATTGCTATGTGTTTAGTCAATTCACCGATAAAAACAAAAAAATATTGAAAAATGACACTTTTCGATACAAGTGTTGAAAAGTTCAACTTTTCAGAACTGGTATTGAAAGTTATTAATTTTCTATTCTGTTATTTTTGGTAGGGATAAGTAGGCCGTTTCGTTTCTCCAGAAGGACAGGAAAAGTAAGTAGTTTCACGACGGAATTGCAAAAACTACTATTTTCCACACTTTTCAATAACATTTCGATGCCTCTGCGCCCTCTTGTACTAAGCTTGCTGATTTTCCTATCTAGTTAGCATAAGAAAGCACAGAGGCATCGATGTATGACGTGTCACAAGTGTGCACGATCATTTTGATGAGAAATTGGTCCATGTCACAAGTTTATTGAAAAATAGCCAATAAAACAAACGCCTTATGAAACAGATTTTCTTTCTTTTATTTTCCATCTTACTAAAAATAATTTAAGATTTTACACATAAATAGGCTTATACTAAGGGTCCTCGTGTCGAAACATCAGTAAAATTGTGTGTCTTTTTTCATTTTCTATAAGGTCGAAACTGCATTCATCACTAGTGAGATGTGTAATTTTTAGTTTTACCAGTGCCAATCTCGCTCTCCCGTATCGTTGAACAACGGCGAGCACCACCTCTGTCGAAATTCCAATACAATTTCAAAATAAATTTTTCATATTTTGAAAAGATGAATTTAAGTTTTTGCGAACACTTCCGAGTTGCGTTGAGCGATTCTTGACCGCTCAATGCGAACCCAGAAATGTCCTTTCAATGATTCCGGTGGTGCTCGCGCAGTGGAAATCGCTTCTTTTTGGTATAAATTAACATCATCTTATGAAAAACCAGCACAAGATGCGTAAATTTTGCTTTCGTAAACCTAGTTATGACATTTTTGTTGGGGCGATTCCACCGAGTTGCTCAAAGGATCTGTCGAATCGAGACGCGTGGAGTAGTTGAAAGTGGTTGTGCGAAGTGTGCTGTTCCTGTGTGATTTATGGACAAATTTGTTGTGGAAAATGGTGAAGATGTAGACGTGTGTGTTTTATTAACCTACTGGCTAAACTATTGGCGTAACCCTGAAAATGCTGATGAATGCAACTTCAAGTGCACAGTCGAGAAGGAGTTAGCTTAACTAGAACGTTAATATTTGTATGTTCACTAGCCTAGTGCTAAGCGCCTAAGCGGTGACGATCACTCGTCCGCGGCTGGGACGTCGGTGATCTTGCCCGCGACTATCACCGTACCGTCGAGCGTATCACGCACGAAGAATACAAATGGCCGGTCAACGACGAACCTTTCTGCCGCAGCATCCGCTGACGCCGCTACGGTGGTGACCTCTTCGATGTCCTGATCGTCACAGGTCTTGGCTTCGACGGCATTTGCGGCGGACAGCGATAGCTCGCTGCTGGCTCCTTCGTCCACTCGGATGGACACGTGCTGCACCAGTTCGTCTACGTGGATCTTCTGCTCGTCGGTGATTCCGCTGAGGTCCGCCTTGGACGTGAACATCGTGATCAGTCCCAGCTGAAACAAAGGGAATGGGTTAGCAAGAGGTAGTGAGTTGAATCTTAGAACTTCTACCTTAGCCAGTGCCTTCTCAGCCCTGCTCGTAGTGTCAATGTGGAACTTTGGCAAGGTGATCTGAACCGACTTCTGCACGAGACTCTTCTGAGCACTGCTCAGACTGTCGCTGTTGAAGTTCTTGATCAGATCCTTCAGTCCTTCCGATCGGTTTGGTACCATAACCAGCAGGGTGTAGCGGGTGTTCTGCAAAAAAAGTAAGCAGGTTAGTTTGAGGAACCTGGAAGAACATCTCAGCGTATTACATTATATGGCATCTCGACGAACTTGGCATCCAGCTCCTGGCTAGATCCAACGCCAAATTTGCCCGTGGTCTGCATCAGCATAACTTGCGATTCCTGACCGTTGACGAAGAAGCTTCCGGGTTTTGATTTCATCTGTAATTGAGTTGTCATGATCAATACTCAGAAAGGAATGATCACACGCTAGTCTTACCTGGAATGGGGTCGCCCAACTTCCTCGGTAGTAAAGACCGTTGAACAGCAGCATCTTGGATTCGCTTTGCTCACCATCGCTGGTATCGGCCTTCCTGCCGACCAGCGAATTCCCACTGAGAGCTGACGCGATATCGCCGGACAGGAACGATCGGCGCACGTTGAACCTCCTCCGGGAGACCTGACTCTCCACGGCGTGCATGATCTCGTGTTCGTCATCCTCCAGCCGCTTCAGCGACAGACTCATCCGCTGTGGAGTATCCAGCACAAAGTGATCCACTTCTCCAATCGCTTTCAGCAATGGTTCGTCCAGAACCTCATTGGTGTGCTCCTCCTTCTGCTTAGCGATTTCCTCCTTGATCTTGTTCGGTTCCACGTACTCCTTGTCGTCAATGTTTTTGTCAAACTTGGGATTCTCATCCTCGGTAACTTCGTCGTACTTGGAGTTGATCGCGACTTCCGCGCGAACGTTGTCCTCCACTGGCAACGCCTTGATCTTCAGATCCTCAAACTCGATAATGTCCTTGCTGTTGTTGTTGGACGGAACGACCACCGCCGGAGTGTTAACAACCGTTGGTGCCGGATCCGGCGTCAAATCGATCGAAGGTTCGATCGGTCCGAGCGACGTCTTAGGTTCATCAAAATTGTAATCGTTACGCTCGATATCACGCACGTCCACGTAGTAATTGTTCAGCAGCACGTCCCGGAAGCCCGGCTTGACCGAGTTGTTCTTGTAGATGTAGAACCAACTCTTGAACTGCGGCTCGTTGGACGGGTTCTGCGAGTTCAATCGCTTCAAGGACTTGTCGAAGGCGTTCCGAACTACAAAAAAGGAAAGCAAACGCATGTTACAGACTCTCTCAAGCCATTTTCCCCCCTTGCAAACCTTACCGGCGACCTTATCGTTGGGAAACTTGAACACGTCGTAGAACTCCTGCAGCGTTTGGCCCTCGGCGCCCTCGCTGATCATGGCCAGGATCGAGGAAAAGCCGATCGGGGAAAACACCTGGTTTGCGCCCGACTCCATGCTGCCCTTGAGCAGACTGGCCGTGATGACGTTGGTCGAAAGGCCCACCAGGTGTGGCCCATCGCCATCGTTATCCCGCGAGAATCGCTGCAGAGGGGGCAGAGCGCTGGCTAGGCAGGCACATGTCGCGACCAGCAGCAGACCTGGGGGAGGTAATCGAGAAAAATAAGGATGATATGTTGAACTAGTATTAGTCTATACATTAAAATTTAAAAGGGTAATTAAAAAAAACTGTTACTTTTATGAGAAAGAAATTAGAGCCATTTGTATGGTATGTCCACGTATCCTTCCTCCCCTATAGATTCTGTTAAATGTGATCTGTTTACAGAATCCTCTCTGCGGCAAACACAACGCAGTAGGGCTGACCACTATTTTTTTCATACATTTGCAAGTTTCAAACTCACTCATTAGTCCAATCCATTTGTCTGTGGTGCACTCAAGAGGTGTGAATCGGCTATGGAAAATGTTAAGTGATCGTTCCGCTACCATTAATAGCGGCAAAGCTTTCCAGGCGCGAAAATTTGGCCAAACACCTCGGTTGTGTTGTAGAGGCGCGCTCTCAGACGGAGCTACCTTGGAATCCAATTGAGTCGCAGAAATGAAAGAAATATACCCAGAAACAAAATAAAAGCTTAAGCTGAAAGTGAGCACCAGCACAGGTTGTTGGAGGTGTGTGAAATTGGCGTTTTGTTTTGGCTAGATTTTTTTTGATGGGGTTATGCAATCGTTCAATTGGCGGTTATAAAACTATTTCGTGAGGGAAGTGGCAGCAAGGGGGCTTTGAAGTGTTTTCGGACAGGTTGATGCATTGATTGGATGGTAAGCACTGATTGATTGATATAAGACACCACATAAATTTGCGGTGTAGTAAGTCATAATTGGCAATCAATTCAATATCTCATTGCTCATTGCGTTGTGTTTCCTTATGTTAACAAACGTATCAATTTTCAAAAGACCACAGGAGTCAATTCGGAGTCTTTCTCATTTCAAATTTCTTAAAATTTATAAATCATTTTACAGAGACTTAAAGATGCTGCGCCATCTCATCTTACACTTAAATTTTACGACACTTTAAATGACGCACGATGAAAAATAACATACTGATTCATCTTCGTAAACAAAAAATCCTTAAAAAGAGACCAAAGTAGGTATTTTTTGGAGGCATCAGCGCGTGTAAAAAGTTTGTTACAACCTCGTCAGCACCAGACACTTTTTTTTGTCGAAACGACTCTCAGAACATGAAACAGAGAAACTTACTGCTGTTTTATGACATTTTTCTCCTATAAAACACAAAAAAAACATGATGTCCGGCAAAGGAGTAAATTAGCCTGAATGAGACAACTCTGAGCGGCAATCTGCTATTAGCGGTGAAAAAACAAGCGTTCCTTGTGAGTTAATTTCCGGTTTCTTCAGCAGAATTTTAATTTTGTACATGTCATTATTCAAAATCAGGCACCATATCGACATTCAAGGATTCTTTTTCCTTTGATTTTATATTAACAAACAGTATTTTAAAAAAGATGTTCAATTTACAATCAATTATTTGAAAAATTGCCTAAAGGGAGATTTGATCCCTGCATTTTTACATATAGGTATCTGAGTGCAGTCACTGAAACCAGCCTCAAGTTCAATTGATCGTCTTAGTTTTTCGAACATGGAATTCTTTAGCATATTTGAAGATTACTAACCGTCTTCTGGAGCGAAATGGGACACATGGGGCAAATTGGGACACTTTTGATTAGTTTCGGATGAAACAGACACGGAACAAAAGTGCATCGTTTTCCAAATTTCAAGATTTTAAGTACTCTAAAAACTGCTGTCCCTATTGAGACTGTAGTCCCGATTCACCCCAGTTGACGGTACTGCTGTTTGTACTGTTTTCAAATGATTTGTTAACTACAAATATCATCATTTCGACGCTGTCGTGTTATCTTGTCGCACGTCGCAGTTTAATGTTTGACCTTGAATAAACAAAAACAAGAGCACGCAATGTAAACAATAACAAATACTATTTGTTTGGCAGACCGTTCTCAGCATTGTCCCGATGTTTGGTTGAATTTGATTGTCAAAATGCTAAGTTATAATTGGGTACTGAAGCACTATGCCAATTTTTATGTACAACTATAAAACACGATTAAAAACCATTTCTGATCACTTTTTTTCATTAAAATGCAAAAATTTGTTTTGACAAGACAACATTTTTTTCGATGGATCAACTATGGTCCCCTTGGAACAAGCTGTCAAGTAGGAGCTTTTCTGTCAAGATGGGCCGCGAGGTTATTTTTTCAAAATTGATTTAAAAATCCATTTTAAACTCTTTGAAACTTTGATTGAAACTTTTTCCATATAAAAGGTGACAACAATGCACCAAGTTTTTTTTCAGTTTTTATTAAATATCTCAGGCTTGAAATCGAATAACTGAAGGTCAAAAGGTAAAGCACTATGAGCTGCACATAATAGCATTTTTAATTCATTTTGATCTAGAATGCACGCGCGACGAGATAGCACTACAGCGACGATTTGTTAACCTGCTCAATTCTTTCTACCTATTAATATTTAGGGTTTGAATATCTTTCAACATAACACTTTTTAAATTTGGAACACAACCCCAAAGTATGGCACGCGTGGTCATTTTTTGTGGCCCGCGGACTCATTTTGAATGATCATGTAAAATGGCCCTTTGACGCATCTTTAAGTGATTTTATATTTCCTAGAATTTAAAGTTAAGTTTACGCCTATTTTGTGAACCTTTTTAGATTTTGTTAATATAAAATTTATTGTTTATACGGGATCAAAGTATGGAAAACCCATACAAATACTGTGATAAAAATCTATCATATCGTAAGAGATTAAACACAGTAAATTATTGCAAAATTTTCATCAAATATTTATTGAAATTTTGTTAAAATTTGAGGTTTTTTTTATTTTTAAATCCTCAATTTAAATACAACTTTAAAACATTCATTAAATTTGTGAAATCATGATTGTTGAGGCATGAAAGTTGCAATGAAAAGCAGATAAATAATATTTATGCTGGTATCTTTTTTTTGATTTTCTGATTTAGTAAAACTTAACCAATTGATTGGAGGCTTTTTTGTACAAAACTGTTTATTTTTCTTGTTTTCTAATATTTTGATTTTTGTTAGTTTTATAAATTGAAATTTAAAAAAAACATGTTTTTCTCATATGGCCCGCAAGCTCATGTGAGCTTCAAATTTGGTCCGCCATTCAAAAACTTTGAGCACCTCTGCTATATGTTTTATACGAAATTACGGTAACATACATAAAATTCGTAATTTGGAAGAATTAAAAAAAATAGCTGACAGTTTCTTTGAAATGTTGGAGAGGGAACAAATGCAAGTTTTTTTTAAAGCACTTGGCTCGACTTAAGAATTCTTATGATCACAAAACCCTTATCAGCCAAACAAATTTGAGTGTTTAAGCTTTTAACTCGTGCAAAAAACCTTTTTTTTTTAATTGTATGAAGACTTATATAGTAAAACTATAAATGCAAACTGGCTCCTTCTGTCATAGGGCATGCATGAACAAAGTTTCATCCAAATCAAAATTACAGTATGACGTTTTGAAAAATTCCACAGGTTTAATTAAAATTTTCGACTTAAAAAAATTCTGGATTTTTTTAACCGATTTTTAACTTAACCTTACAGGTATGGATACAGGTACTATGGATAGCTTTTTAATTTTATGCAATTTTCGGAATAGTAGAGATTTAAACCTTATTTTGAATTTTGTTACTAGACAATAATTTATAAATCTATGACAAACATGTTTTGTCACTATCACTGTGAACTCTTAAAGAGATACATAAAAATGTCATATTTTTTACCAAAACATTGGAAAAGCATAATTGACTTAAATTGATATTGAAATTGAAAAAACTCCTAAAACCGATTGTAAATTATTCAGTATGTATTGTTCTACGTTTGTTTATGTTATAATACTCACACAAAATTATATCTTTTAATTTTAGGGCCACAGATCGATAAAACACGTTAATGTTCAGAAAAAAATTATTCTTTTCATAAATTCTATTACATTCTGCCAACATTTAATGTTATAGCAAAACTTTAATAAATTGCAAAGCATTTTGCACTGATTTTTTATCTGAGTTTCGAAAATCAGGCTTGAATTTTTTTTATTGTGCGAATATTTTCGTTTCAAATTACTCATCCCGTCGCAAATGTCGTCATGTTTTTTTTTCCGCTCAATTCATAACCCCATTTGCGCACATCAATAGCGCCAAACCGGTAAGCGCCCCGAATCGTGACATAAATCTCGCAGCTTATTTTGGTCATTTCACTGCCGGTTTCCTCTTCCACTTTTTCTCCTGCTTTTATTTTTTTGCTTTCTTCAGCCATCAGCCTCAGCCAGTGCCATTCTTAACCTCATTTCGGTCATTTGTTGCCCCACTCGCCTCGAGGCATTCGTAATTTCCTACTGTCGAGAGAGGACGAGGGGTTGTTGTCACCTTGACCACGACCGTGGACAAACCGGCTTCTCCATCAGCTTTAATTTCTTTTTTGTTTGAATATTGAGTTTTTTTATTTTTGGAGTTTTGTGAAATTTTGCAAATTGTTTGTAAAATTGAATTAGTTTCTTTAAATATTTAAAATGATTTTTCGATTTGGCCATTTTCATTTGTAAGTCAAGACACTGACAGTCCGATCAATCAGAGCCCACCGGCGATCGGGGGGCAGGCATTGGCTGTGTGTAGAAGAGAACCAGAAGACTTTGGCTGCCAAATGTATGTTAATCGTCGCGGGCGATCGCAACTCAACACACACACATGAGCTTGCTGACGAAAGTTTATAACGGTGGTTAAACCCAGATCTGGTGAGCTTTTTTTTTCATTTTTTTTTTGTTTTGTTTGTTTGGCCTTTCTCTTCCGGCTCCAGCAGAGTGGGTGGGTTTGGGGGAGTGTGAGTGTGTTAAGATCACCTTGTCTGATCACTGATCGATGTGGTCAGAACGGCAATTAAATTTCAGTGATCGAAGTTGGACAAGAAATTGAACTGAGTTTTTATTACTTGTTTTCAGCGTTCATTTTTTTAGAGCACGGAAGTCATTTAAACTAGGTCAATGCAAAACAGTTCAGGTTTTTTTTTTTCAAACAGTCCATACTCGATTATCCGAAGTTTCGATGATTCGAAGGTTTTTATGGGACTTCGAATAATCAAATCACGATCAAAAACATGTTTTTTCGATTTCATTTATTTTCTTTCTTTTAACATCGAATTCAAGTTCTTCTAGTCTAGTTTAGTCAAATTTGGATGGTTAGTTGTGTATAAAAATGAAAAATGCATTTTTTAAATATTTCATCACCACTATTTTAGCTGCCATTTTGAATTTAAAAATTCTAAATCACCTTAGAGAAGTTTAGAGGTCGGACGAAACAAAAAAAAATTTGTTTCGATAACCCGAAGTTTCAATTATCCGAAGTGAAATTTTGCCAAGGTCTTCTGATAATCGAGTCTGGATTGTACCATCAACAAAACTTCTTGTTTATATTCAAAAAAAAAAAGAATAGTTGAAAAATACACAGAGCAGTTCTTCCTAGAGATCCTTAATAGGGAGACAAGTCAATGTGAATTTGACGTACCCAAACAGACACGAGTTTGACGTATCCAAACAAACATTTGCCTTTACGCCCAGCAAAACTTATCAGTGTTGCCAAGCTCAAAACATACGTTGCCAGATCGATTTAGCCAGCTTAGACCAGTTTTCCCCTTTAGGGTCTCTAGTTCTTCCGACCTCTCTTCGATTTTTGTGTTTTTGTGATCCTCAATCATGAATCCCTAATTTATTTTATTGATATGACCTTTCTACTTTTAAGAGTTCAATGAAAACATATTTTTCAAAAAATGTGACACAAAATGATAATGAATTGGAAATTTTGAGTCAAAAGGACTTATTTGGATTTCAGGAAAAAATAGATGCACGGAATTTGTACTTCCAATTTTTTTTATTTAACTTTTTATAACCAAAAGCTGAATTCACAAAATACTTATTTGGTATTTTGATTTTTTTAACATGTTTTAGGGGACTAAAAAGACATCTTTTGAAAAAAAGTGCGTTCTTAATTAGGAGATATGATTTTTTTTTTCGAAAATATATGAGAGAGTTTTTTTTTCGAAAATATCAAAAATGTTTTAAATAAAAACATTAAAAAAATTATTTAAAAGTAAAATTAAATTTGCAACCGAAAATTCCTATACTTTTTCTGAAAACATGTATCGGTTTTCATTTCAGACCCACTGTTGGGTTTTTATTGAAAAGATACTGCCTCGCAAAGAATTTGAATCAATGAAAACTAACCTGTTATTTTCAACTGACGATATCTTGGGAATTATTGGTCCGTTATTCAATTTTAAATATTTAAACTTTTTGTAAAATTTTCGGATCTTTTTAATTAAAATAATTTCAAATTTTAGAATCAAGCAAATCAAATTATAATGGAGCACCCACCGTCGAGCAGTTTTTGAATAGTTCGCTCCATAAGAAATAAATTGTAGAAACAAGCAAAAACTGTACGACGGCGGTTGCTCCATTTGTTTGAAAGAATAAGGCTAATTAGGTGACACCACGGACAAGCGGACATGACACGGGGTTTCAAAAAGTGAAGCAGGTTTTCTTTTACTTCTTCTTGGCGAAAACCTGCGCAAGCGAGATCGCTTATGTCAAAATCTTCGCGCCACGTGGTCTTAAACGTAAACAAAGCCAGCTGATGATGCAAACTCATGGGCACTTTTTGAAATGGTCGTATGATTTTATATTAAAAATACCATTTCTATCAATTTTTCGGCAATTTTAGTATCCATGATAAATTACATAGAATCATAAAGACAAACTTAATGCCAAAAAACTGTTTCTATAGCACTATACTAATGCTAAATGTTTTAATTAATTATTGCATAAGACATTTTGAGAAATCACGCGTAATCGCGCGATGCTACTTTGGCAACTTGGATGCAGATGGCGCAAGTGATAGTTTGCTTTAGAAATTTGAAGAAAATTTGTTCCTGGTGTCAAGTCCGTTCGTCCGTGGTGACACTTAGAGAAATTCATTTTCATCGATTCGAATTCTTTGTGAGGCTGTAACTCCGGAAATTAATTCCCTGATTTTCACAACTCCACAGACAAATATTTTTTTCACATTTGTTTTTCTTTTACACCTAAACTCCATACAAATTCCCTCTTTTTCTCAAGCTTGGGAGTTTAGGTGTTAAAACATATTTTTCAAACCACCAAATTTTCATATTTTTTTTTAAATATTGATATCATTTTTTAAGATCTCCTAAACTCGATTTGAATCTAGAGATATTCAACAAAAACAGTTAAAAAATTTAAAGAATGTTGTTACTCATAGCGTGATATCTTGACACATCATGCAATTGTGACATGGGAATTTAAGTATGTGGACATTTCGCAACTTTTGCGTGCACGTTCACTGTTTTCATTATAACTGGGAACTCCGGAAACCAAATCCAACCAAATTTCAGGACACACAAAAAAAAAATAATTTCTCGTAATCCTGAATTAAATTCACGAATGTAAGAACCACGAAGAATTTATTCATAAGTATGATGCATTTGCACTATAAACGTGAATATATTCCTTCGTAGTTCTCGCATTCGTGAATTTAATTCACGATCATCAAGCATGGGCACGACAGTGCCCAAAATGATTATCAAAACAAACCGTGTTTGTAATTGTTTCAATTGTGTACTCTTGTTTTTGGTTATTCAAGGTCAAACATTAAAACGTATTTTTATCGAAACGTCAAAAAGGTGATATACGGCAAGATAGCATGATCGCGTCGTTGTGAGCAATCTTAAGGATTGACATCAAGTCTTAAGAACAACCGTTTCACGTTCTGTCCAGATCTCTGCCCAGATTTCTTCAGCAATCGCATCACTCTGAATGGAACCACACTGCGTCGGACGCAACGATTTGATAGAGGCAAACCTGTCTGATTATTATAACTGTACATTTCTGCGCGATATATTTTTTACCCTTTTCCCCCCTTCAAAACACTCCTGGATCTCCCGTTCTGTCGAATGACTTTGCACCAGGAGGAGGGATCACCTTAAGTTGCGTCAGCAAAACCGTTGAACCTTAAGGTGCAACTGACGGACGGAAAGCTGCGAAATAACAGTGGCGGCGTTAATCTTTGGCCACAGGGCCATTGGCCCGCGCTGAACTCGTCGTGTCCGTCAAGAGACCGGATAATACGCGGAATGTGCAAAATTGATGGTCGCTAATTGTTGTTGGGTTGGAGTGGGTCCGACTAACGGAATGATAATCCTGATTGGTCATTCAATTTGTGGTGGGCTTCGCAGACTTCAGAAGTTGAAATTAAGCGATTAAGAAATTTGTTTCGCTGAGAATTGATGCAACGATGCGTCCAAAATTGAGATGTATTGGTACAATTCGTACGATTAGCGGTCATACATTAGCAGCGTGCGTCCACTTTCTTACACAACAGTTTGTTTTTTAAGTGTTATTTTTTGTTAAACTAAGTCATAATCACCTTGAAAAACGCAAAGTCTATAAAAGACCAAATTAAATTCAATGACCTGATTTTAACACTTCCCCATTTAAAATCAAACTCTCGATTGTTACATCGTCTAGCCGTAGTCTGTTTCACTTTTCTTATCACTTCAACTTGTCGAAGCCGTAAGCACCTGATCGAACTTCGGAGAGCTGAATATTTCATAAGGCGAAGCGCTGCTGCTGCCATGGCTCGTGCCCACGAGGGCTTGAAAAATGGGCAACTTTTACTCGCCTGGATGCACATGGCTGCCCACCGGAGAACACCCGGCGTGCCCGGCCGGGCCATCTCCGGGCCCACCCCCCTCCCCAGGTGAGGTGAGCAACATGTGTTTTACATTCTAGTGCCAATTAATTTCCCTCCACGTCGATTATTACAACCACCTTCGCCTTCGTACGGAGCGGCTTTCCCGCGCGGATTTGCTTTGTGAATTGTAGGGGAGCACAGTCGTAGCAGAAGCAAGTAACATTTTGATAACATTATTAAATCTCCATTCGATCTTGTAATATTAAGAACGCGTCCCTGACAATTGACATTGCAGTAGCTCTCTAAGGAATAATGCATAATAATGCATAATCTCAAATTTTGTTTTAATCAATGTTTTAAAGAAATGAATTTTTACAAATATTTTTCAAAGATGTGTCTTTTTTAAGTCGAAACTATGAAATTTTGCCTATCATGCCAAGTATTTATGGCGAGGTCAAATTAGGCGGCACAGCACCTAGTTCGTTCTTTTTGCAAATCGATAGATAATCTGATCGTTTTGGTGTCTTCGGCAATGTTGTGGGCTTTGATTAGAGCTTCTCATGCTTGTTCTCATGCATGAAAAGTTGCGTTTTTTTGGAAATAATTAAAAAAATGAAATCAAAATGTATAAAAATATGCACGCAAAAAGAACTTACCAATTTTTTATTTGGTGCACTGTACTATCAATTTTTATGATTAATAAATTGAATATAAATTCAAATACTTTCCATCATAATTTACCTCAAGATCTTCCAAAACTTGGATTTAACAACGTCACATTTCAATCGTTTATTACAGAACACTTTGAATTCCTAACTTTAAAAATGATCCAAACATGGCAGTTTTAGATCCTTAACTAAAAGGCTTAACATTAAAACATTATCATTTTTTTTAAATAATATTAAAAAAAAAGTTCTTCGAATATCTATTTCTCAGCTATGTTCTATAAACGGACATAGTTTCTTTGGTCATAGAAAAAGTCCCTCAAAGTTTTAAACAAACAGTAAAGAACTAAAACAAAATAAATATGTTGATCCTTTATGATTGAAGTGTTTTTGAAAACCCCTTTGAAATAAAAATTGGCTTTATGGACCTTTAAAAAAACGACTGAAATGTAATAATCTCAAATTGGATTTTAATTTAATATTTTCAATTTATAAGTTTAATAAGATTTGAAAATTCAATCATGGTTCTGAAGCAAAAGATGTTCTTTGAAATGCAAATCTTTTTTTTTTGGTTAGGGGTCATCCATAAATTACGTGGACAATTTAAAGGGGGGGAGGGGGTTCAATTGTCGAACACTTAAAATATCATATTATTGAATACTTTCATAGCATTTTTGCATGATAGAATTTTAAAAAGACTTGCATGGAAAAGGTAATGATTAACGAAATATTTCTTAGCTGAATGTTATCCATTGAAAAAAAAATGAAATTTCTCATTAAACCTTTAAGTCTCAATTCCTTCTATAGACAGGCTTACATGACAAATCACAAAAAAAATTATAAATAAACCAATTTTGAATCTATAAAATGCACTGGAGAGGATTACTATTTTTTTATTTTCGGAAAATTTAGTTGATCATTTCAATGTTTAGAGCACTTTTACAATGTTAAAAAATGTTTTCGGCGTTCAATTTTGCCGTTTTTTTTAACAAAGTTCTCTGCTGTTTTAACTGCATTCTGTTGCGACTTACAAGCTAATGATTTTAGTGTGTATCTATAAATTAAAAAAACGTTAAAAAACATAAAGGTTGTTTTTAAACTATGAAAAATAGCAAAAAGCTTAAAGCTAATGATTGACGGTTGTTGAATAGGCCTAAATACATCAAAATAATAGAAAAACTAAATAAGATGGAAGCATATAAAAATACAAAAAAGAAAAAAAGATAAACATATAACTAGAGGTGGACAAACCCGCTCTTTTTTAAGAGCCGCTCAATTTCGCTCGCTCATTAAAATGAGCTGTTCTTTTGAACGACTCTTTCAATCTTCACTTTTTGTTGCATTTTAACAACTAATTTCATAAAACGGGAACATTCGCTTGAACTTAAATGTACGAATGCTTGGATAAAGAAAACATCAAAATTTAAATTTGGATTTGGAGAAAGCTGCTATTAATTTTACGAATTTGCGTTTATTTCTGCTGAAATTAAACACATGTTTATATCTAATTATGAGCTAATATTCTGTGAACTTTTAATTTCTACATTATGATTTTATTGATAAAGTCTAGAAATGCCAAAGCTAGATTTTTTCCAAAATCTTATGGGCTATTTAATAGCGTTTTTGGAGAAATTTTCCATCTTAGGTATTTTGAAATGCTCAAATTTGTATTCAGGAAGAACTTTCATATATTTTAACGATCAATTGGCAATGAGAAGATTTTGGTTTAGAAAATCATTCAGTTTTACTTTTGGAGTAATTTCAAAAAAAACTTGAAAAACAGAAAACTGAAAATATGGATTTGCAGCAATTCCCCACGAAAACAGCATGATTCGAAAAAAAAAGTTCTTCGATCGAGCTCATTTTTTTCTGGGGGATCCTTGGCCGAAATAATTAGACCCGTATTTTTTTTGTTGGCAATTAGGGTGACCGTGTTAGGGTGGTTCGAAAAATGGCAATTTTCGTCGGTTTTCGCAAAAACGACTTTTTTCAAAAAATCATATCTCCGCGTCAATTCATCCGATTTTAGCTGTCCTACACGGAGAAAAAAGAGTTCCCAAAATCGTGAACAAGCGTTCATGAAAATGGGAACCTCGAACAAAGTGTTCAAATCCCATGGTACGATTTTGAAAAACGTACCATGAAATTTGAACACTTTGTTCGTGGTTCCCATTTTCATGAACGCTTGTTCACGATTTTCTCCGCGTAGACACAAAAAATAGTAAGAAGTTTCAAAAATCTAGCATGACATTTGAAAAGGTTGTATGAAAACTTAAAATGCTGTTTTGAAGGTTACGGGACCAAAGAGCCTATGTCTGAAAATATTTTTATCGGATTCCTAGGAAAATTTCACATAACATATCAAAAAATGGTGAAGTTATGTTTTCGATACTGTGAGTAACGATTTTTTGAAAATAAAAACTGGATTTTTGGACGCGCCACGCGAAAAAATGGGAAAATCACAAAAACTGCGATAACTTTAAAATTTCAGCGATGACCTATAGATGTGATGGTACCAAAAGTTGCATCTTTTAATTACAAAAAATTTGGTACCCTGTCATGTATAGGTCATCGATGAAATTTTAAAGTGTAGTCAAGTTTTCCGTAGAACAAAAGTTGTTTATAATGACTTCCCGAACAAAATAAAAATAAAAATAATAAATCGAAAAAATTGGACAGTAGAGTGTGTTAGAATATTAGAAAATGAACTAAATTTTGAGCCAATTCCATCTCAAAATTATACCCGAGGCTCCCCTATAAAAACCTATATGGTATACGTAGTGATTGAGCTGTTGCTCCACATTTGGAATGCATATCATGTTGAACAGACTGAAGAGAGATCTCTCCCTCTCTCGGACAGGTGTTCAAGAAAATTCGCCAGGGATGCAAACGATTTTTATTTCGCTCGATTTTCCATATTGTATACAACCATGGCTACAACAATCGTTTTGTGGCTAACCGTTAAGTAGTACATTCCGCCAAGACCGCGATATTGGACGCACGGACTTCCACAAAGGGTCTAGCTATACAGCACCAAAGTGCAACCGCATGATACGAGCGCCGGGGTGAAATTGAAACCGTAACGAGAATAATATGATCATCGGTTTCATAAATGTAGGGGCCGAGGCCAAACCATATTGCTGCTGACCATGGGCGGCCTCGAACCGTCTTCCCAGATGGAACCACGCCGTTTTGAGCACGTGGAGTTGCTGCTGTGAGCATAGCCGATGAACTGATTTGCATAAATGGTAGGCCCTCAGGTGTAATTGAGCTTGAACGGAACCAATCAATCTGCGGCCGGAGAAAGCATTCCGATTGAGATCGCTGGGTAATGTTGGAGCGGGGGATCGCTGAAAGGGTTTGAACTAGGCCGCTGATGGTTTGCGAATTCTTTGGATATAGTCAGTTGATATTTAGCTTGAACTGTATAAGAAAAAAGTTTTTCGAAGAACTAGCCAATTTCCATACATTGTAAAGATAATTTCATCTCACTATCCAATTTAAGCTTTATTTTGCAATACAACATGGTAGCAACTCGTGGGCAAACATTTATGCACATGCCTATCTTGATCTTGTCTTGCCCATTGTTGTTTGCAATAACAGAAAATGTGATTGAAAGATGACTTTATTTAAAGTCCAAACTTGTCATGTTTTGTATTCCATTTTCAAATCGCAACAAAAAATACACACCTGACTAAACAATGAAGAAAAAGCATTTATACTCGAAGCGGGCGCCATGGGAGTTTGAGATTCAAATCAACCAACAGCCGTCAACTGATGCACAATGGCGCCACTTTTGACGGATTAAAAAAGCAAAGGAAATGCCCAGGCTTTTGATTTAATTTCACCCAATTTGTGTGGATGACAGCCGGAGTGTAGTTCGCGTGACCACGACCGTCACCATTGGTGTGAGTTTGGTTTATTTTTGAGTGATGTGAGAAGTGTTTTAAATTTGAAATTTGGAGAAATTGGATTGCATTTTATTTGTTGGTTGAGATAAGCTCCGGAAAGTTTTGTGAAAGCTTGTGATTGCATGCTTATTATAACGAAGTTACAATGTAAAAGTGACCTTCTTTTATAAATCTCACTTACATCTTAATCCATTTAACATACTTTCTTGAATGAAAGTAAAAATTAGTTAAACAAAAACACAGAAACTTATTTTAAGAACATGTATTTTTAAATGAAAATGAATCAAATTTATAACTTTTGATCAAAAGCTTCAAATAGAGGTGTGCAATTTTCCATGTTCCATACAAAAAAAATATCTTGGCAACTTTCCACCAGAAGGGAGTTGTTTTTGTATTATTTCTTAAAAATAAATCATTTTTTCATCTGACTGGATTCAACATTCCAATAAAAAAATGTCCTGAAATGTATTTTACACAAGAATAGTTGCCAGTAAACAGAAATCTCTAAGCTCTAACAATAAAATTTGTCCATGTAAAATAAGCAATTTTGCAAAAAAATATTAATTAGTTTAATTATCTTTTTGTAGACCATTTCAAAAGAAAACCTTGTTTAAAAGATTTGATCGCCATAACTCGTGATGTTTCTAAGCAAATCCCTTATGTTTGTATATATAATATATATAATATATATATAATATATGGGTCATTCCACCTGAAGTGTGCAAGAAAAAATGCAAATTTGAAAATTACCATCTCCGATTCTGCTCAAATTTGGCAGAGCTGTTGAGACTGTCAAAACATGTAAAAATCCCGAATTTCATCCAAATCGGACCACCCTCTCCATTCTTGTACCCTCCCAAAAAATCGACTTTTTGGCTATTTTTGAGCGAAACCCCTATCTTCGAACGACGATTTTGTCGTTCTTGCTCTGTCCTGTGGGCTAGCACATAAATTCACCCCATACTATTTTTTTAAATTTAAGATTAATACAGCATTTTCCTACAATTTTTGCCTAATTTGCTAATGATTAATTGGGATGAAATCGTATTTCAATAAATAAACAGGTAGCAGTTATTGATCAGCGCGCCCGAGTCCTTCTAGCATATGTGGCGAGTGTAGCTAATTTAGGTAATCTCAAATACTCAAAACTTTAAAATTCGATATCTCTGGAACGAAACATATTCCTTTCTGTCGATAAGTGATTCTTATGTAAAATTGGACGGGGAATACGATGTTGAGGTCAAATTTAAAAAATAAATAGGGCTTTTTTGAGATACGGCCATTCAAAGTTTTGAATTGCGCAATACTGGTAGAAAACATATTTTAATCCAAATTTTGATCACGGAAATGGATTCTACGTCCAATTTCCTTCAAAATTGATTCTAAGACCGACTCTCTAAGATTTGTGGTTCCTGAGTTATCGTCGTTTGAAGAATAGCCAAAAAGTCGATTTTTTGGGAGGGTACAAAACTGGAGGGGGATGTCCGATTCGGATGAAATTCGGGATTTTTGCATGTTTTGATAGTCTCAACAGCTCTGTCAAATTTGAGCAGAATCGGAGATGGTAATTTTCAAATGGTGTTCCGCTTCAGATGGAATGACCCATATTATATATTTTTTGTAACTGTCTGCTCTACAATTTTGTAGAACATTATTACACTCTAAAAAATTATCCTGCAAAGTTAGAAAAAACACGAAATTTTAAAATGACAAATTTTGTTCTAAATGAAAAATGACCCTTCTGGGGCAATGGAGATTTGAAAAGTACATTAAATTTCCCATAAAATGGCATGTTCCATGTTTAAAACTTTTTTAGTGTTTTTTCGATGAAAAATACGTTTTTTTCGGAATTGAGAGTACGCCATCAATTCGGGCTAGAGCGTCCAATTTCCCGTCCTGGAAAAAAAAAATTCCCGGGATTTCCCGAAAAAAAATATTTCCCGTTTCCCGGGAAATTTGTAAATTTCCCGGGAATTCTCGAAATACAAGCGGAAGTATACATTTTCCTACTTTATGGCATCAATTTTTTGAAATTATACAAAAAATAATTATGAGAGAATTTAATTCATTTCAACCTTCTTATTCATATTGAACTAATTAGCTATTCTGTAAATTTTATGTCAAGGTTTAATTCAGATAAAATTTATTTATTTATTATTTAGGAATATTGTTTGCTTATATGTTGGGTAACAAAAATTACGCTATTTTGGATTGAATATAAACTATTTTATTTTCGACAACCTATTTTAACTATTTTTTTTTTTTGTTATTTCATTCATATATATTCACCTCTTCCGGGCAGTATTAAAATTGAGATTTGTTTGACATTTTTGTTCATTGGTTGAAAATTGAAATGATATAATTAAAATATTCAAAAAGAGTTGTTCGTTAAGAATTTGTTTTAAAGTATTCGAGAAATTACTGTTTGTTGTAAATTTATAAAGCACGTTAGCTACCAAGGGAATTTGAGGGTAAAATATAAATAAAATATCGTTTAATTTCAACCACTTTTACAAAATGAAAATTATTTTAATCTAATTAATTAATTAGGCTATATTACCGTATAACCATGGGCTATATTACCATATAAACCATAAAAAATGATTAAAAATAACTTCGTATCATAGAAAATTTACCCAACTATATTTTAAAAAAACATGCTAGAAATATTTTAAAACTTTGAATAGTGATTTCATGAAATAGTGTTTCAAGTTGAATAGCGCTAGAAATTAATTTTCAAAGGCAAATTCAATGATAATCTATTTATTTACAAGTTGAAAATACTTGTTCTGGAATAAGTTGTTTGCCATAATAAACAATATTTTTGCATGTTTTTTCACTTTCAACTTTATGGTCACTGAGGCAAATTTAAAAACAATTTAATTGTTGTGGAGCATAGATTTTCACTGTCCAAATACTTTGAATAAAAAAATGCTGCTCAACAAAAAATACTAAACATTTTTTTTGATTTGGTACGATTTGAGAGACAGCATAATAATTAGAAAATCTAAATATTTTCTCAGAGTTGCATGATTTTTCTACAAGCAGTCAACCCATTGAATGATCCTCAGACTCATTTTGACCATTGAAGTTGCTGTTCTACACAGAAAAAAAAATGTGAATTTACTCGACATGGAAAAAATGAATCACATGTAAACTTAGTTGATGTAAACTTGAGATTCGACGTAAACGGTTGAATCACACGTAAAATCATGTTTTTACATATAATTTGTTGCAAATTTACATCAAATTGCATTTAAATTTAAATGTTTAATGACGTGCAAAAGTGTTACATCATAAATGATGTAACATTCGGAAATATTTTTTTGTGTGTATACAATTCTGTTGCAAAATATCAATCAGAATAATTTCCCGGGATTTCCCGGGAAATTTGTTGAAAATTTCCCGTTTCCCGGGAATTTTGTTACCCCGAGGAATTTGACGCTCTCATTCGGGCGTCTAATTATACATAAAAGTCTCTTTGACACAAAATTTCTATCTCATCACCGTTTCAGGCTGCAAATTATTGGAAAACACCCCTTTTTTCGCATGTTAAAAAATGGAAGGGGTCGTACCGCCCCTCCGTCACGAGATATCAAAAAACGGACCTTGGATTCGTGATCAGGGACAAAAGTTACCCGCAAATCGAAGAGGGGTCGGGGCAACTGCTGTGTGAGTTGGCGGAGACTTACCTAAATGCAAATAAAACGAAAAAAAAAAAATAAAAAAAAAAACTTCATAAAAGTAGTTTTTACATGGAAACAGTACATTTTATCAAAAAAATGGATTGCAAATTCATTTTGCTTTAACAAACAAAATTTGCTCTCAATATTTTTCAAAAAACAAAAATTCATATCACCTAAACTGTCCATAATCGCATAAATGACCCATATATAAAAACCTGGGTGCAGAATAGTTGTCCGCAAAGCGGCCTCAATTTAGAACTGTCAAAGCGGAACCAATTTACTGTTTGAAAAATGATACCAAGAAGGGGCAAGTATTGTAATCGATCTAAGATTTATTTTTTCAGGAATAAAAAAGTTGAGGGCGTCGAGCTTTTCAGGAATTCGAAGTCATCAAATTTTTAGAAGAGGGTTTGAATCGAATTTGGCATAATTTGTCGCTAACATTTAAATGAGCGCTATGTCTCACGCAAAACCTACGTTTATGACGTTTTTTGAAATGTTAGCGACGAATTATCAATAGCTATGAATGGCACCAGCTAAATAATATTGAATAATCTTACTCCGATATTATCACTGCGCTTCAATGCTACAAAGTCACGGAACTTCCATTCGGTTGCTCTTCAGATTCATAAAATTCCACCCACATCTGACGCAATTGTTCGTCACGTGGAAAACAAAGATTGACTCTTTTGGCCGCCCATCATTAAGTCTACGATCAAAAAAAAAAGCGCAAAGCACTTAATTTTTCAGCGAAACTGTAAAATCAACAGATCCAAAATGTTTCAAAACAAGTCACTTCAGCAACAAAAAATATGTCACGCTTGGGCTTGAACATAGCCTTCTACTTTGTTTATGTTTACAGCTGTAGTGCAGTTGTATTTGTGAAGAGCAGTAGGGATCATTCGGAAATCACGTTACGCATTCTGTCTTTTCAGCACCCAGATAAAAACAGTACGCAACACAGAAAAAAATGATAATATTCATCAAGAAATGGTGACAGATTTTGTGTCGAAAATATGTGTAATATTACATCAGGAATTTATGAATATATATCAGGTTCACATTTTTACACATTTTTTTATGCAATGTTACTCAAAAAAAAGGGAACCTACCAAATTAACAACCTTTCAGAATTAAACTTTTTTTTTGCTGTGAAGTTAATTTTGTCCCACAAATAAGGTTTTCGCGAAAAAACTACATAATTTTGGTTTTTCTGATTTTGGTCCATACTGCACCATTAACTCGAAATTGATGTAAATGCATATAGGACATTCATGCGAACAGAGGCAGTAAACCAGATTATGCACTATGACTCAGAAGGTGTTTTTTTAGTATCAATTTGAAAATCGTAGAGAAACTAAAAATGATAATTAAATGATGGAATAAAGACGAGAAATTTGAGAAAATAAACATTACCATAAATGCATTGACATTTAGATAATTTTTGACCGAAGAATTACTGTAAAAAATGCATAAAGCATTTTGTTACACCTTATGCTACAACATTTTTAAAATAAAGCTTGAAATTTATATTTGATATTTTTATTGTTTTGCCAGACCAGAGTCGAGTGAAAAAAAAAATAGACAAAATCCTTAGTAGCCTAATTTATCTTGATATTATTGATGCATAATATGAAAATAGCTGATTTTGTTTGCAAATTATATGATATCGACTCGCCAACAACAGCATCATAACCATAAAATTATACCCACCAATTACCCGTGACCAACAAAACAAACTACATTTTCCCGCCAATTCAAATTTCACCAAGCCAAAAGCAAAAAAAAAAAAACTTCCACAATTCACCTGATTTCGAATTGCACCTGACCGCGTGGAATCGATCGATTCAGAAAAAAGTCCATTGAGATCCCTGCTATTTGATTCAAAGGGCACCAGCGTGGGGTTCAGCAGGTGGAAAGTGGCTCCTCCGTCAGGTAATGAGAAAGTGAGTTTGGCGTCTAGTGGAGAGCTAATAATAAAAAAAATCGCGAGCTCGCCTTGATTTCATTTAAATTCGATTGTGATTTGATTGGAATGGCAATTTTAACTGGTTGATGGTTATCAAACAATTCACATTTCACTTTTGTTTTTTTTTATCTAATTTTCGCTCTCCTCGCGAAGCTTTTCGTGTTGGCCGAATGTGTCATTCGCATCGGTATTGAGAGGTTTGTATCTGACGAGTTCTCTCCCACTCGTCACGATTGTGCGGTGATAACCGAGCGTGAGTGAGTTTTGAATTAATCGCGTTATATCACGGAACCACACGAACCGCAGAAACAAAAAACGCCGAGGGAAGATGAGACTTCAATTACAAGCGAATTAATCGGATGTCTGTGGGTGAAGCGTTATTTTTTTTTGTTTTGTTACGGGGGTGTGTTTTGCCGAGCTAAAGCTGAGCACATTATTTTTGGAAACTGGATCAAAAAAGAGTTGAGTGACGTTGATGATGTTAAGCTGTTTGTTTTCTGATAAAGGATATATTTTCTATGAGAAAGTTATACACATCAATTAATTTTTTATGGAGTTTCATGGAGACGATTTTAATAATTTAAAAAAAATCATCAATGTATTTTCACGGCATTACGAAACAACGAATTACAGCACTCAAATTATATTAAAAAAAAAAACAAAGCTTCTTTTATCCACTCAACTGGTTATTCAAACCTTCCCGGTAGTCCAAATTCCTCCAAAATACTTCCGAAAGAGGTGTTTTTTTGCGCATTTTATGTTCGCACAAAAGTAACCCCACTAGCATTGCACGATTCTTGTAAAACAAAACAAAAACCTTCAACGCGGGATGTTGCGTTCATCAGGCTTCGACGCAAACCCAAGTCGTCGGCACGTCCGGTGTCGAATCAAATAAATGGTGCCACATTAATGGTTTTTCGCGGAACCTCCTATCAGCGACTGTGGGTTAAAAATCTACAGTACAATTTTTTGAAAACCGAAAACATAAATCGTCTTATTTGTTTCAGGTTTCACAAAAATCTACTGTTTTATATAAATGTAGCTATTAAAAAAGAGACTGACTAAATAATTCAAGCTTGTTGTGAAACCTATATTTATATGGACAACAACAGAGATCTAATTTTTTAAATAAAAGTTATATCCAAAAAGAAACATTACATTCGTACATGTTTTTTTTCTACATAAATACATCAAGAAACCGGAAATATATTCAGATTTGAGTCACATTGAACCCATTGCATACAGTTTTTATTCAATATATTCAACGAATTGTAAACAAGTCCACTCAAAACCTTATTTGTGTACTACTAATTTTCGTAAAACTCCGCAGCCAACAAGTCTTGCAAAACCTGTTTTAATAATTTTCAAAAATCTCGGTTCTAACATTTTCAAATAAAACTTAAATGGATACGAAAATGTTTACAAAATGACCGACGGAAAGGTTTAGCGTTTACAAAATCATTCTCTGAATTTCTAGTATCTCTGCATGAACTAAACTAACATGAACTACGTTATTTAATGCCATTCCGATTATGCCATGGTATGACAACTTTGACTTGATTTAACCAATTTTGGATCTGAACATAAAAATTATTAAGTTAGTTGACTATTATTACGAAAACGTTGATGAAAAATCTGTTCAGAACACTCAAAATAAAGCAGCTGATCACATGAAAACGAATGTATGACAAAAGGTCGAAAGACATAAGGTCGAATGGACCAAAGATCGAATGGACAAAAGGACGAAAGTGGACAAAAGGTCGAATGGACCAAACGTCGAAAGGCAAAAGGTCAAATTTAAACATTTCACTATTATATTCTTAAAAAATTAGAGGTTTCTGAATAAAAACTTGCGCCCTAATTGACGGAGACTTTTTGAAAAGGGGGAGGGGAGGGGTAGGGGGATTTATCTTTATAAATATAAATAAAAAGATCGAAAGTTTTTTTATATAAATAGCTATATTTTTTAAGTCAGATTTTTCTAAGGATCTTATGTGACCATGAAGGATAGATTGAAAAAGGATAGAAAACTTGCAATAATATTGAGGAAGCAAGACTTTTTTTTATATACTCCAACCAGCCAGCCAAAAACTAATAAAATATTTAGGAAGCAGTATTTAAAAAAAGAACAGCTAATATTTGAAAGATTGAAAAACAAAATTGATAGTCAAGAATATGTTTTAATTAAAATACAAACTAAAAAAATATTTTAGATGTCGATCTTTTTTAAAGAACTGCTAATAATTGAAAGAATGGAAAAACGCACAAAAATTATACGACAGACAAGAATACGTTGATTGAAAAAATAAAATAAAGATTTAAAAAATAATTCAGAAGTCGATTTTTTGTTATGAAAAAACCGCACATATTTTAAAGAATGGAAAAAAATCACAAAAACATTACGACATTCAAGAATAGGTTGTTTGAAAAAAAAAACATTTTAAGTAGTTTTTTTTACAGAAATGCTCATGTTTGAAGAATTTGGAAAACTCTCAAAAATATTACGACAATCAAGAATAGGTTGCTTTTGGAACATTTTTTTCAGAATTCGCCTTTTTTAAAAGAACTGCTTATTACAAAATATTATTACAAAAACTAATATTTTTTAAGGGAATGGCAAACTTCTCCAAATGGTTTGGAAGTTATTCTGTTTATTTGAAAAATAAATCATTTCTAAAATGATGGATAAACTTATACTGAATCGGATTTGTGTGTAAGAAAATATTTTTTCAAGAATGTTTTTAGAAGTTTATAATAATTGTTATTTGTTTCAATATTTCACATTCGACCTTTTGTCTTTTCGACGTTTTGACCATTCGACTTATTGTCCACTTTCGACCTTACTTCTTTCGACTTTTTAGCATTCGACCTTTTGTCCATTAGACCTTCTGTCCTTCGACCTTTTGTCGCACACACTAGCGTGCCCAACTCTTCGAGGAAGGTAGGGCAATGATATGGACGTTTTGAAAATCACGTCATTTATGGACACCCCCTGACCAAATTTAGAACAAATCCGTAGTAACAGTTCAATAGGGCGAATCTGCGATTGTAATCAAGCAGTCTACCCACCTTTTACTTGACGTGAACTGTCACTTGAGCAAAAGGGATAGACTGCTTGTTTACAATAACAGATTCGCCCTATTGAACTGTTACTACGGAAAATTCTGAGGATGGTGGGGCACTAGTGGTTGCACACCCCATGAAAACAATTATTTATAGATATTTTCTTAATTGTCTAAATGCAAATATTTTTAATTTTTTTTTTGCATTTTTATATACTGTTTACTGAATTTTAAATAAAAATTCAAAATATTTTTAAATGAGTCCAATCGTGCCAAAATTATTTATAATGCAGGAAATGCATTTTAAATTGTTTGGAATTTGAAATTCTTGAGTTTTTTTTATTAGGTCCTATAAACATATGAAAAACAATAGTTTATTGGTCCTTTAAAATACCGTAAAACGGGGTGACTTTGATAGCCGGGGTGACTTTGATAGGTTTGAGATTTTTCCGCAGAATGAAGAGTACAAATAAATTACATACGGAATGGTTTGGAATCATACTGACCGGGGAAGAGAAGTGTTCAAAGTACCTGAAGAGGAACTTTTCATAAAATTTTGAAAAGTTTAAATAGTTAGTTAACTATAACTAAGAAAATGTTGATGAAAGGCATTATTTAACACTTTTCAAATTGTCATGATTTTCTCAATGAACATTATTTTGAATCGGAAAACGGGATGCATTTTTGGAATCTTTGGACAATTTTCCACTAGGAGAAGGTTGAAAAAGTTTGAAAAAAATAATAATATGTGTTTTTGAGACACTAGTAATAAAAAATCTCCAAAATTATAGGCAATTTCAGTTGAACAAATTTCATGTAAAATGTGAAAACTTGTGTTTCGTGCTTTGAATTTAGTATAAAATGCAATATAGATCGATAATTTCATAAACAAAACTAGTTTTAACGAATTTAAGGAAAAAATCCAACATTTTAACAGTTTTACCTGAAATTTATATGTATTTTGATAAAAAGCTTATAAACTTAGTTAACTTAACATAAACATTGATTTTCTTTCTTTAAAACTATATCAGCAACCTTAGTGATGGTACATTTGACGTAAAAATAAAGTTTGAACACCTTAAATCTGATTTTAACAAGAAAAACTATGACTATCAAAGTCACCCCGGAATTTAAACTAAGAATTTTTAACGTAACTATTTTTCCAAACACTATTGAAAAAACTTTTTTTCAAAAATAGTGCATGGACTTTGTGTGGCTTACCCCAGTACATGTTTTAAAAATAATAATTTTGAGAAAAGACCTTAACAGTTGAAAAATATTCCAAAAACAAATTGAAATCCTATCAAAGTCACCCCGGTTTACGGTACTCTGGATTTGCTTTTTGAAAAAAGTAATTTTGGAGTTAAAATTAAAGGGGATGGTTTGAACAATATTTGCAACAGTTTTCAGGGGACCTTCCAAATTTACTTGATGCAATTAAAAATAGTTTTTATGCATTTAAAAAAAATATTAGTTTTCATGATTTTTTAGGTTAAAAAAATATGAAAAGTTTCTAAACAGTTTCGCTGTGAAATTTTCAAATGGAACAGAAAAAAATAATATGACAATTCAATATGACATTCTGAAAAGTGCGAAAAACGGGTTTAATGAACAATTCGTGGGAAATCATAAGTTAAAAATCTAAATATTTATTTATTATTGTGATTTTTTTAAGTGATACAACCAGCCCGGGAGCATGTTGACAGCTCCCATACAAACTGAGCGTACCCCGTTTTGTGGGCCCAGTGGGCCTAAGATGGCGGCTTTCGATATTATCTAGCCAAACTTTTGAAAATGGCGAATAGTTTAAATAAATATAGTTTTTGCCTTGTTTTGGTTTAAAATGTCAAAATAAGCATTCTGGAATCATTTTCTTTAAAAACATGTTTAGAGATACGCCACGTTCAAATATTAGTCTAGAATAGTTGAAGTGAGCGTGCCGCAAAAGCCGTCACGAAAAAAAAGTTTCCTATGCAAATTTTGAGTTGCGTATTTGATGGACGGACTCCGACGAGGCCCACTTGCCATCTATTGGTGAATACGTGCAACTCACGAAAACTGTCAACTTAGGGTCAGGTTGGATACAACCGAATCATTTTTTTTAATAATTAGAGAGCCTTTCAGACCATTAAGGCTTTTTCGGCTCTAACAATCGAATCATATTTTAACTCTTACTTTAAATATTTGGGTAGTTGTTTTGAAACAAATAATTATTTTTACGGAATTTCTTTTTTTGTATTTTTCAATGAACTGGAAAGTGATTTTATGTTTGAAAAATTGAATTTGAAGTCAATTTACGAAAAATTTAAACAAAAGTCCTAGTAACATGCATAACACACGATTGCATTAATTAAAAACTGTCTCATTTTTATCCAAAGTGCTACAACTTTCATGCAAAATTAGAAAAAGTGCTTTCGACATAGCTCTAGGAGTTCTTACATAACTATGATTGCAAAGTACAATTTGAATTCGTTGGATAGGTAATCGACAATACTGTCTGATGTAAGTTGCCATTAGTTATATTTATTTACTTTTACCTAATAGTAAATATATACAATTATGGCCGGATCCTTTATGTAGCCCATTTTGTTTCTTTTATGAGGTTTCACATCTATTGCAAATCTCAGGCACAAAAAAAGAAGTATTTAAAATATAAGAGAATTATGAAAAAATGAAAAATTACAGTTGGGTAATATATTTTAAACCAGAAATTATGATTATTATAACAATAGAAACTCTTCAATTCTATTAAAATTCACTTTATTTTAAAATTCGAATTGATGAAGTTAGTTAGCCTCTGATTTAAAATTAGAAAAACTTGTTTTTAACAGAAAGTCAGAATTGACTTTTTGTGAGCAAAAGTAAAAAAATCAATTGAATATTATTTTTAGATATCATGCGAAAATTAAAGTTTAATTAATTCATGCAAAATATAAATTGACTCCAAAATTAAATAACTCATTAAAATATCGTTGAATAATATTGCCATAAATTAATAATTATAATTTGAATAATTCTTGATAATTTAAATCTCTCTTTAAGAAATTAATTTGCATAGTGAAAATATCTATATTACTCATTTCAATATTTTACTTTTCAAATTTATTTCTCAATGGCACTCATTGGGTCACATCGCATTTCCCTGTTATTATTGGTCAACCCGGCCCGAACCGAAAATCTGCGGTGGTCTTATTTCTGCCTTACTTTTGCTTCCTTCAATTTTTGTCTCTTTCGGTCACGCAAAGAACCGTTTTTCGTTTAGTTAGTAATTATACCGAGAGAAAGAGCAAAGCCCGTTTTTAAAGGTGGACAACCTGTACTTACACGAAAACGACGAAACTTTCATAATTTCCTGGAGCTTCAACACTGACGAGTTGAAATTGAAGACACTTTTTGATTTTTTTTCTCGTAATAAATTCGTTCACTTTTAACTCTCAATTAATCACCACCTGCTAACACAACTGCAAAGGGAGAGAAAAAAAACACGACAAAAATGTTTCAAATCACTTCCACTTTTCACTCAACTATTTCGCGCAACACTTTTTTTTCTTTGCATAAGCTTTTTCCCACAGTTTACCACTTCAGAAGTGTTTTCTTGTACCATTCAACAATGGGTGATTGAGGAAGATGAAGATCGCAGCACAGGTTCCCTGGCCCCTTGTTCGCGTGGCCACTGGAGTTGAAGGGAGACCTCCACAGCAGCCCCAAGATCAATGTTACCCGAACGAGGTTACACAACAGAATGTTACCTAATGGCCAAACGGTTTCTGGTTTTATACCAGAGCATCCCGGCCGCCCCGGGACCTTTAGTCTGGATCCGTCCAGAGCTCGGAGTGTGTGTGGACCAAAGACAGGTTTGGGTCGGTTTCTTCTTCGCCTGCCTGCGCCAACTCTCCAACCTGCAGACGTTGAACCGCTGCGAGGGCCTGCAACGGACTGAGCCGGAGAGCTTGAGCGTGGAGTTGAAGTCACGCGGCTTGAGCCAGCGAGAGCGCGCGAGGGAGAGCTTCTTGATCGCCACCACACGGGGTGGGGTGATCTTCCTCCCGCGAGGGGGAGTGGAAGTGATCGTCCAGGAGAAGAAAAAAAACAGTGAGAAATTGCGAGCTTTGTAGAACGTGGGGTGGCGCGCAGGTAGAAAAGAGAGTGTGAGGTGTGTGTGTGTGTGTTTGCATTTCGAGGTCGATGAAATTTATTGATTTTAAATCGAGCCAAGTGTGTTTATTGCTTGATGAGCTTGTTTTCGTATGATCTAATTTAACAAACAAATAGGTTGTTTTGTGTGAAGTACAACTGACAGAAAAACTTTAATTGACAATACGATCACATCAATTTTCAAAAGCAAAAAATGTAATCAATCAAACATCGTACATTTTGCGAAAATATTTTGATAAACTATTGGGGTTATAAAGTTTGCAATAATAACCAGGGGTGCATTGAAAAGCTGAACATAATTGTTTTTTGCAACATTAAAAGTAAAAATTGAATAGAAATACGAATTTTGACGAAATGGTTTGGAATCATACTGCTTAACACAGTTCTAAGTTTTCAGCCCCCAGTTTCTTGTTTTTACTGCTTTTATAGTACCTATCATGACTTTATTATTGATTATGTGTAAAAACAAATTATTAAAAATTGGCTCATTCACCCCAATATGCAAATTAATACAAAAAAATGTCAATTCTAGTTTTGGTCTTCGAAAATTGAACAATGATTTTGCTTTTTTGGTTAATAAAAATTTGAAAATTGTGGAATTCCGAGATATTTCAACAAAAAATATTTTAAACTTATAAGATCAACCATAACATTTGAAAAGGGTCAAAATGAGGGTTGGAAAGAGATTTTTTTTAATTCCCCTAAGGTTTCATGTATTTGTTTATTTTTATAAGTATAGTTCTTTTCAATAAAAGTGTAGATTTTTTTTTTGTGAATCTCATTGTTAGCACCACTATAATTAATTTATTTCGTTTTGTTCACATACATTGTTAATCTTCGAAATGTGACAGGTTACTTTTCGACGTGTGGCGTAACACTGCTCACCAATGAAAAAACAGCTTATATCCACTTTTGAGCACTTCTCTACGAAATCGGCCGATTTCGACCATTTTTATTTTTTGTATTTTTTGATTTGACTTAAACTTTGTGGGGGCCTTCCCTATGACCAAATAAGCTATTTTGCGTCATTGGTTCACCCATAGAAGTCTCCATACAATTTTGGCTGCTGTCCATACAAAAATGATATGTAAATATTCAAACAGCTGTAACTTTTAAGTGAATTTTCTGATCAATTTGGTGTCTTCGGCAAAGTTGTAGGTATTGTTGAGGACTTTTGAGAAAAAATAGGTACATAATGGTCCGATTATCAATGTTTATACATGAAACATTCGTGAAATTTTCCGATCTTTTCGAAAAAAATATTTTGATTTTTTTTAAATCAAGACTAACATTTTAAAAGGGCCAAACATTTAATATTACGCCCATTTAAAATGCTAGTCTTGAAAAAAAAATACGCGGGGTAAGACGATCAGTGCTATAAATTAACTTGATAACTTTGCTAAATCCGCCCAAATACCTACATGATTGGTTGAACAGACTTCTCTGAAAATCATGACTATTTTGGTTGAAAAAAAAACAAGTTTCAAATATGAAGAAAAATGTTGTTCAACAAATTTTATATGTTGGCTATGTGAATTTCATATTATTGCGACCACATTTCATGAAAAACTATGAATTTTTACACGAAAATATACCCAATTTAATGCAAATCAACTGGTTTGTGTATTTCGATTAGAATGAGTAAATCAAAATTATGTAAACATTATTAAATAGCGACTTTTATTAAAAGTTTGAATGGATTTCATACTATTCAATGAATTTTGCTATATCACAGTAAGGAATATTGACGAACCGGCAGTTAACAGCATTTTGAAAAAAAAAACTAACTTAATCCACTTATGTGGTTGATGCCTTCCAGAGCGAGTTGTGGCGCTATAACCACGGCAAATAGTGTTCAGGGCATTCGTGGAAATACAATGTCCCATCCCAGAGGGTCCCGGAGTACCAAACCTTCTTAGCATGGTGCTCCCAACGAATACAACCAAATCTCGGAGCGTATGGTGGTGTGTCCCCACGCTTCTTCCTTCCCTGTCGATTCAGAATTGTGTTGTTGTTCGAACACTCAGTGCTCAAACTCAACCCAATTACGAATCATCTCTGCGATACGGCTTTACGCAGTAGGCCTGGCCGCTTTAACGCTTGTGATGTTTCAATGCATTCCGATGCAATGGCGCACTACAAATGTTAATAAATGACAAGAAGAGTGCTAGGCGTCATCTAACCTAAGGCACTCTCCAGGATCCCTTCGAAAGATTGGCTGCGCTAGGGTCTGATTAGATTAGATTAGATTAGATTATGTGGTTGATGCCTTCCTCACTTTTTACCAACAATGGGTAATATGAGTGGTTTGGACACATATTTCAGCTATTTTTTTAAGGTCCAGAAAAATAAGTACACAGATATAACTTAAGTTGTCATAACTCGAGACAGGGTTGCCAGATTTTCAATTATGTGGACTCGTTGGAAAGGTCTCTTGATAACCTAACCAACGATGGGTTGGATGATGGGTCCGGACATCGTTTACATACATTTAAGTAAGATCCGGCTTCAAAAAAGTACATAAATATCACTTAAGTGGTCATAACTCGAGACAGGGTTGCCAGATCTTCAATGTTGTGGACTCGTTGGAAAGGTCTCTTGATTACCTAACCAACGATGGGTCGGATGATGGTTCCGGACATCGTTTACATACATTTAAGTGAGATCCGGCTTCAAAAAAGTACATAAATATCACTTAAGTGGTCATAACTCGAGACAGGGTTGCCAGATCTTCAATGTTATGGACTCGTTGGAAAGGTCTCTTAATCACCTAACCAACGATGGGTCGGATGATGGATCCGGACATCGTTTACATGCATATAATTGAGATCCGGATATATGTGAAAACATATTTTTATACATAACTTTTGAACTAGTTATCGAAACTTCAAACAATTCAATAGCGATGTATGGGACCCTAAACCAAGTCGAATGCAACTGGTTCGATCAAAATCGGTTCATCCAGTGCTGAGAAAACTTGGCAAGATTTTTGAACACATACATACATACACACACACACACACATACACACACACACACACACATACACACACACAGACATTTGTTCAGTTTTCGATTCTGAGTCGATATGTATACATGAAGGTGGGTCTTCGAGCTTTTAATAAAAAGTTCATTTTTAGAGCAGGATTATAGCCTTACCTCAGTGAGGAAGGCAAAATGATAGTTTTATCGAAAGTATGTCAAATATGTCTTAAATATGTCTTAACAGTCAAAAATCCTTCAAAAATGCAACCTTTATCAAACGAAATTTAGAATTTAAGGGTGGCCGTCTTACCCCCCGTGGAGGTGGCCGTCTTGCCCTCAAATTACTTATTTTATAAAACATTTTTTGCAAATAAGCTCAACGCATTTTTAAACTTTTTCGAGGGACATAATCTTGGGAAAACTTCAATTTAATATGAAAAAAATATTTAAAGAAAGTATTACATATTGTTACCTAACCAAAATGCTTAAGTTGTAAATCATAAAAATTACATCCAGTTTCAAGTTGAAAAAATATTTGTTTATTTTGAGCTATTTTTATACTATTTCAAACAATAGGTTTGGCAAAGGTGACTCCATATGCATTATTTAGCATTAGGAACAGTATTGCTAAACATTTTAGTAATATTCATCAGTATACTTAGTAAAACAGTGGGCTGGCCGTCTTACCCCCAGCTCCCCTAGAATATTTTACCTCTTTGAAATGTTCACTTTTTTAACATGAGACAATTATGCGTAGAACGGCAGTATAATGTTTACAAAACAACTGGACTGGTGTGAAATACATTTGAAAAAACTTTTTTCAGAAACTTCAAAACATATTTGCAACGGGCTAATGAAATTTAAAAATATCAAAAATAGTTTTTTTTCCAGAATTGAGCAAATTTAACCATGTTAATACAGATATACTGCCGTTCTACGCATAATTGTTCCATGTCATTTTGGGCGATTCTGACTTTTAAACATTTTTAAGTTTAGTTGGCCGTATACTTTAAGAAAAACGCATAAAATCTAGTACAGTCATCCCACATATTCGGAACGGTTTCCAGATCGGCCAATGTTCAAAAAATCATAGCAAATCGATAATTGAACTTAATGATTCGCTTTTACCTTCATTTGAAAGCTTTTCTTGCGATCTTTCGAATGCTGTATCGAACATCTGCAAATTTTAACTTTTATATGAAGTTTTTGAAGGATTACTTTGGTCCTTGAAATCCACAGATTCGGAACACTTTTTTCTTACGAATGTAAACAAACTTTGGATCTCTCCAGGAGTACATATTTATTACCAAATAATGACTTCACACACTGAAACCAATGAAACTCAAGCTTAGTGATGTTTTATACATGGTTTGATAACTTTTTTTGTGAAAATATCAGTTAAATTCAGGTGTTCCACAATTGTGGGAGGCACAATAACATACCACAATTATGAAACAGGCCATTTGGAGGCAGTGTTTTGCTGCTCTGGACAAAATAGTCTTGGAATAAAGTTTTTTGTTTAAAAAGGTTTACTTTTACTAGTGAAATAGCAAGATAATGTCCAAATGAAGGTTCTAAAAATAGTAGGGTCGACAGAAAAGATACTTTTGGCATGCTATTGACAAATTATCATAAAAGTGTTCCGAAATTGTGGGTGTTCCGAATATGTGGGATGACTGTACTTTGTTCGGAAATTCATTAAAAACAACACCAAGTCTGTTTGTCCCATCGTTGAACTTCTACGCATAATTGTCCCACCAAGTATTTTCATGCACGGAATCATTAGCATTACGAAGCATTGTGTCTTGTTTACCTTTTGTATAGCAAGAACATGAGCATGGTTGACTGCCAATGAGCTGCTACTCCGTTATTGACAGATCAACTGAAGTTAAACAATGAATCAAAAATGATCAGTGGGAGCCAACCATCCGTTCACTGTTTAACCTCTGAAGATCCCTACTTTATTAGTCAATACCGGCGCCCTCCCAAGAAGCCTGCAGTTCAATGAAAGGGAGGAATGTTAGTCCGATAGTTGAAGTTGCAGATTCATCAAGCACATAGTTTTTCGCTATATACTTGTTGATACCGCTTGAGACCGTTGAATCCACAGCATCTCCTTCAAGCATCACGTGATTATTATTTTTTTGGGTTAGTAGGATAAGGTATTGGCTTTTCGATGCCTCCCGAGCTACGATGCTATGGGGAGGACTTTCATAACAAACCCGTCGGCGAGCCTTCCGAGCAACGATGCTATGGGAAGGTCTTTCTAATTAGCACACCAAAACACTCACTCACAATTATTTCACTCCACTATTAATTAATCCAAAATGTCAGTGCGTCTTTCGATCTTTCTATAGAAATGGCTTTTTCACCATAAAAAATAAAACCTTATTCGAAAAAATTACACACAATTTACTCGACGCCGTTCCTTCCGATCAACGATGATATAGGAAGGGCTTTGAAAATCACAAAACAATTAATTTAGATCACAAAAACACCAATTACTTAACGAAAATTACGCTCAAGACACAAATAATTCAGTAAGGCATCCTATTATTCAATTACCACAATCACTCACCCCATACGAACAGCGACACAAAAGCACACAAAAAAATTAACCTGCATAATCACGACTTCACGTCCCCACTTCCAGCGCACCAATCATTGTTTACCTTTTGTATAGCAAGAGGACAAAAACTAAGAGTGATAAACTGCTAACTGGGGCGATTAGGGACACACAGGGTTACTTGGGACCCGCGGGACAATTTTGCGTAGAAACACAAAAATCGGTCGAAAAATTTTAATTGCGTTTTACTCAGTTGCTCTTTTTTGAACATGGGACAATTATGCGTAGAACGGCAGTATAGGAAAAATTAAAAAAAATATTTAAGGGCCCACATCAGCCGGGGAAGTTGTTCTCTTCTTCTTCAAAAAATGTTGCATGCGACATCACGAAGAAATGTCGTGCAGTCGTGCAACGTTTTGAGGTGGTTGGATTGTTCTGTAGAGTGATTTGAAGATGGTTGATTGAAATACCTTTCAACCATTATTGGTTTAGTACACTTTTTTTGTAATAATTCATGATTTTACAATATTTTTTTGAATATTCGGAAATAATGCAACACAAGTGCAACAAGCATGGAGGAACATTTGAAAAAAAAAACGCATGTGACTGAAAGCATCATTTTAAAAATCTGGAAATTCTGGAGCTTGAAGTTTCGAAATTAAGTATTTTTCATGCCTCAAGTTTCTGTTAAACATTTTTGTTGCAATAGAGTAATATTTACAACAGAAATAGTAAATATTTTTTGAAGTTTATGTTCCTCAACTCTGGCCAAAGAAAAACTTTAAAAAATATTTGCAATGGCCTAAGAAAGGAAAAATAAATTTTAAGAATAAAATAAAATCAAAAATACTTAAATATAAAAAAAATCATAAAATGAAAATCGAGATGAACACACTTTTTGATACAAACGATGAATACCAGAATCGATTTCACGAAGACCGTGAAAAATTCACTTTGGATAATCGAAAAATGAATTCCAGAGTTTTTTTTTTTTTGTACTCAAAAACACCCAAAAAGCTAAAAATGAAAATTTTATCTATTGGACCTTTTTAAAAGAAGAGTTGGAGCATTTCTGTTTGTTTGACTTGTTTTGGGTCGTGAAGCTGAATAATGACCTAAAAATGCTCAAAAGTAATTTGGAAATTTTATACTCGCCTTTTCGTCCTTGATACTATTACTCAAAATGTCTTCAGATATTCGAGGCTTCGAAAAATCTTGTCTGGATTGTATACGAATTTTCTTTCTCTTCGAATATGAGTATTTAAGTCGATTTATCTCAAAACCAGTGAAGTTTTCAAAAAAATACATGTAGCTTAATTCTTCTGCATATGCAAATTTGCAAGTAATATAAGTCATTTCCTTATTATATTTGAATTTCCTTGAAAACTTTCGCATATTTAACCAAAAGTAATAAACAACAACCGATACAAATCTTGCAATAAGCCGATTTCCACCATAACGTGATTATCTTCTCCAATCAACCAAAGGTTCGTAACCAAAACACCTCACCGGATGGACAACAAAATCGACAACAACACATGCGCTAGTGCAAGCCTGAGAAACAACAGCTTTGGTGACAGAGGTAAAAAAACACCTTAACCGCCACCATCATCACCAGCCAAGTAGATTGGTATGCGCGCCAGCCGTTGCCACGACGAAAAGAAAGCATAGCCAAAGCGCCGCTAAAATGCAAAAACGCGGCGGCTTGGCGCGATGTAACGAGCAAGAAATTTGTATGCTGGGAAATAACCTGTCTTCTTTCGCGGATTTTATGCCTCGCCTCAATCAGGAAGTGTGCGTTCGGTTCGCGGGGAAAGGTCTTTCGGAATGCAACTGTGGTGCTTCGTGTGCGAGTCAATTCTAGTCAAATCATGTTGTTTTATTTTTCTCTTACTCTCGCGCGCTTTAGTACAATATAATTTTTTCTATGGGTTCCGAATTTGTTTCTTTCGCTTTGTTGTTTGTGTTATTTAATTTGTATTTCCCAAAAGTGTGTACTTTGTATCGCGTTTTTAAAATTTGTCTTACTCGTTAGGTTTGAAACAGGTTCTCTCTTTTCGTTAAATCATAAATACATAGTGTATTAAGTGGCAAAGACTTGCGTCGTTGGAAATTGAGGAAACGAACCCTGCTGAACTGAACAGTACAAAAAAAGGGAAGCTTGGTACCTAAGCTATCTCTCTCTCTCTCTAAAAAACAATGATTCCGTACGGCGATGAGTGTGTAACCTTAGTGCCAAAGTTAATTCAATAAAAACTTTAAAATACATAAAATGAAATGATTAAATTAATGTTCTAGATCGCTCACCCTCCCCATTGCTCCGTTCGTTGTAATTGGTTTTGGGGAACAAACAAAGATCAAACGAACCAGTCGAGCGGGAAATAGCGCAAAACTTGAAACAGTTTTTCGGTCCTCTCTGGTCTTACAGTCTAGAAATCAGCAGCAGCAGCTGAAGCAGAGGCTCTTTAGGTCTTCTCCTCCTTTTCCTTGTTGTACCGCTCGAGCTCCTTCAGGAACTGGGCCTTCGGTTTCATCACGTTGGGCCGGTCGCCGCGGCAGTTGGGACAGAACCACTTGCCCTTCGGCTTGGACATGAGCGCCACGCAGCTAAAGTGGAACCACTCGATCGGGCACAGATCGTTATCACAGAGGATCATCTCGCCGAAGGAGATCTGAAAAAAGTTTAAATTAGTTTTGCGAAATTCTTCAAAAGTCGCCATCTTACCTGATCACACAGACAGTACGTCGGCTCGTCCGGATCGATGGTTTCCTCGGGTGGCGGAGTGTCCTCGCGTGCTTCCCGGGCCTGTCCCCGCCCGCCGGTCTTTCGCTTCTTCTTTTTGCCACCGGCCGCCGCTGCGCCCTTTTTGCCCTGACCTCCGGCACCACCACCGGTGGACTGTCCACTGCTGCCAGCTGCGCCACTTCCGCTTCCCCCAGCGCCACCACCATTCCCGCCCGCTGCTGATCCGCTTCCCGAACTCGTCGCCTTTCCAGCGCCCGCTCCACCGCTCCCAGGAGTTCCTCCGCCACCATTTCCACCCGACGCAGTCTGGCCCCCAACGTCCTCCTGCTTGATATTGCTCGTGTCGATCGGGTCAACCTCCATCGCGCCGGAAGTAGAGTTCGGTGTGCTCGATCCGTTGTTGGCGCTTCCCCCGGTCTGTTCGTTCCGTGTTCGCCGGGCACGCTTCGATCCCCGCTCAGTCCCACCATTCCCGTTGCCACTGCTCGCGCTTCCTCCTCCAACTCCACTCCCAGCCGCTCCGGAACCATTTCCGCCGGATCCTCCCCCATTGTTCCCGTTTGCATTCCCCCCACCCGACGAATACCCTCCGGAAGCACCACCCACGGAAGAGCTATCACCGCCACCATTTCCCCCCGAACCCACCCCACTCGGTCCGTTCCCGGTGGACGACGACGCCGCAAACGCGGCCGACGGAGACGCAATGGCGCTCACGTTACTAGCGCTGTTGTTGTTCGGAGAACAAGCCGGACTTGCCGTCCGGATCTCCTTCTGCTGCTGCTGCTGCTCAACCGACATCTTCTCCTCCCGACCGTAGTCCAACCGCGAGAAGAAATCACTGCCCAGGTTCTTAAAGTCCTGGTCCAGCGTGCGCGTCTTGTGGTCAATCAGATCCTGCAGGTGCTGCACAATCTGCAACTTTTCATCCCCCAGCTCCTGGGCCGCAATCAGGCCCTGCTGCATCCGCACGATGGCACGCTTCGTCGCCTGACTCAGCTGGTCCGTCGACGACGAGTCACTTCCGGCGCCACCACCACCACCATTCACCACCGCTCCCGTCCCATTCGCCCCGTTCCACTGCTCGTAGTAGATGCTGACGTCGCGCAGATGGTTCCGGTACAGCACGTCAATCTCCCGGATGCGGGACAGGTGCCGCTGCACATCGTCCGGCAGGTTCTCCACCGAGTCCAGATAATTTTCCACGTAGTTGGCCGAGTGCAACGCTTCCACCGTAACCTGGTTGATCATGGCCGAGCTTGCCGCGTCCACATCCAAAACCGTTCGTAAAGATCGCAAAACCGTACCTGCTCGCGGTCACGCACCAAAGCTGCCACTTTTCCAGCCAGGAATATCCCGCAAAAAAGCGACTTTTCAGCGGAAGAAAATTACGATTCTTTTGGTTGCTGGCTGCTTTACTATTTTCGCTGCGTTTCTTCTTTCTTGTGATAGTCGCGTTTTTTTTGGAGTGCGAGATCTCACGCACACAACTGCCGTTTTACGGCGATATGATGTATACGCCATTTTGTACATTTTCAATTTTATTGTACAGTCTGATAAAGAATCTTAAAAGCTACCTCCTGACGAAAGAATTTTTCAAAAAACTGCTCTGGGGCCCATTTTATTAAGCAAAAAAACAATGATGTATACGCCAATTTTACTCATCATGATGTATGTATACATTGAGAATTGATAGAAGTCAAATTCAATACTATTTGAATGTTGATTTGAGGTTTTGGGACCAAATCAAGATTGGGCAATATTTTATTACATTATTTCGATTTAATTCTTAAGGGGACGTCCATTAGGCATCATCCATAAAGTACGTCACGTTCTGAGGGAAGAGGGGGGGGGGGTTTGAGAAAGCGTGACGTTGCGTGTTAAAAGCATAGGGAAATCGTGACAAAGGGGGATGGAGTAAATTTTGGCTGATTTTAATGTGACGTACTTAATGGATGACACCTTATCCACATCCACGTAGACACTTTTTTTTTAAATTCTAGACCCACCCACCTCCTTTGCTGACAATTGTTCATGCAAAAAATGTGTTTATGGAGCATAGACAATCGCTAAGGGAGTGTTATTTTATTACGTAACGCAAAAAATCGGATTTTCAGACCCCCCCGCCCTCGTAACAAAATTTCCATACAAATTAAAAAAAAATTGTATGGAGCGTAACACGGCCTCCGACCCCCCTCCCCCAACTGCGTTACGTAATAAAAGAACGCTCCCTAATACCTCCACCCCCCCTTAAAGTATCCACGTGGACAATGCATTACGGGATCCACTCAGCTATCAAAATAGCTGGCAAAAAAAATTAAGCCAGCTTTGATCGCTTTGATTGAGCAATGTATACATACATCATTGGGCAGGAAAAGTAGTGATTTTTTATTGCTATTTTTACGGCCAAATGATGTTTGTGGTTTAAAATCGTAGAGAATAGGAAAACACAAGAAATTTTGTAGGGGCCACATTTTTATTGTACTTTTTAACAGTTTCTACAGAGCAGACCTCAAATTAGTCATTTTAAATTGAAAAAATGAACAAAAACAGAAAATCGTGTCTACAGCAAAATCACCTCAATGCCGTATACATCATATCGCCGTAAAACGGCAGACAAGCAGCGCAATGTTTTGACACGAGGGAACGGTGTGGAAAGGGAACGTGGAATGGTCGAAGGGTACGATAAAGGAAAATCATTGCAATAAAAAAATGTGTAATTACGGTAATTTCAGAAATATTTCTGGAGTTTTTTCAAAGGTCCAATCAACCAAGTTTTCAGTTTTTGCTTTTTGGGTGTTTTTTAATACCCCTGACTTAAGGCAGTTGCAAAAACATCCAAAAAGCAAAAACTGAAAATTTGGTTTATTGGACTTTTTAAAAACAAACTCCAGATTTTCGAAAAAAAATCCACTTCAAGTTAGAAATTCATTTCTAGAGTAAATTTTCAAAACAACTAATGAGTCATTCAGATAGAACCTTTTGAAAATTTAATCTGGATTAAAAAAAAATGTTTTGGTGCCATAAGTAACCTTTGAAAATATTTTATTTTAAAAGTTCAGGAAGTCTAATCATCTGAAAACAGTTTTCCTGCTATTTTAACATGTCTGAGATCGATCAAAAATATTTTGAATTTTTGTAAAATTTCAACGTAGAGTACACTAAAAGTAAAAAGTATCCTTTATTCAAGTTCACCCGTCGTCACCCTTTAAAAAGGTATCGAAAATGTACTGAATTTGACATACCCTTTAAACTTTAAAAAAGGATAGAAAGTATCCTTTTTGAGGATTGAAAGTACCCTTTTGAGGGATACTTCTGACTTTGAGTGTACAGTCATCCAACATAATCGGAACACCCACAAGTTCGCAACACTTTTGTGGTAATTTGTCAATAGGATGCCAAATCTGGAGTTTTTGTTTTAAAAAGATTCAATAAACCAAATTTCCAGTTTTTGCTTTTTGGGTGTTTTTAGAACCGCCTTGATTCAGCAAAAAGCAAAAATTGAAAATTTGGTTTAATGGTCCTTTTCAAAAAAAAAAAAAACTCCAGAAATGCAACTTTTCTGTCGTCCCTGCTATTTTTAGGACCTTCATTAAATGGACATTTTCTTGCTACTTCACTAGTAAAAATAGTAGTTTTTGAAAAAAAAAAACCTCATTTCAAGACTATTTTATCGAGAGCAGCAAAACACTGCCTCCAAATTGATTGTTTCATAATTGTGGGATGTAATTGTGCCTCCCACAAATGTGGAACACGCTTGGGAACACCTGAATTCAATCGATATTTTCACAAAAAAAAAAGTTATCAGTCCATATTTAAAACATCACAAAACATCGCTTGAGTTTAATTGGTTTCAGCGTGTGAAGTCATTTTTTTGTCAAAAATATGTACTCCTGGAGAGAAAAAAAAGTTTGTTTACATCGTAAGAAAAAAGTGTTCCGAATTTGTGGATTTCAAAGGTCAAGGTTAAAGGATCTGCAAGAAAAGATTTCACGTGAAGGAAAAAGCAAATCATTATGTTAAATTATCGATTTTCTATGATTTGTTGAACATTGGCAGACAAGTTGGCATATCTGTATACTGTTCCGAATATGAGGGATGACTGTACTGCAAAAAGCTTTTTTGGGCGAAAAAATATTTAATCCATATTTATTTTGATATTTTGAAAAATTATGATTGCGAAAAAAATGAGCAAATGAAGAAAATGCATTATTTAACACTTTTTGCATTTTCATTTTTTTTTTCATTTTTTCAATTTTTATAATTTTTTGCCCTTGACTTTGGCCAGAGTCGAGGGAAATAAACTACACGAAACTACAACAAATATTTGCAACGGTCTAACTTACTGTTAAAATAAAAAGTTATTAAAATTCGCCAAATTCAAAGTATTTCTCTTGCTTATTAAATCAAACTTGTTTTTGAAAATTATTGAAATAGTAAAACTATTTTATGAAAATCTTTTTTTCTAACTGATTTAAAAATCTTAACTTATAATACGACTGTATAATTTCTTTAATTTTTTCGTTCTCACTTGTTTAAAATTTTATTACAATATGAGTAAGCAGTAGATCTTTTAAATATTAGTTTGTATTTTTTTATGAAAAATCATTTTGGAATTGCATTTTAAAATACTACTCAAATATTTTTATTTATTTTTTTTATCTTCAGCTTGCTTGGTTGCATGAGCGTCTCGATGCCTGTCTCATTCTTTTCTGCAGGTTTTTAAAATTTTTGAAAAATCGTTAAGGGACTCAAAACTGGTAAAAACATAACTAAATATTAAACGTAAAAATTAACAATCGATCGATGCAGCATTCACATGAAGCTAAAAGTTAATCATTATGTTCAACTTTTGACTTTATTTTTATAAGGTCCTGTAAACAAATGGAAACATTGAGTGTATCCCTTTCACACCTTACGTCAATGATCATCAGAGTAAGCGGGATACACTCAATGTTTACATTTGTTAAAGGACCTAATAAAAAAAGTCTAGAACAATCGATTATCTATGTTTGTTTTAACATTGGCTGATATGAAAACCGTTCCGAATAAGTGGGATGACTGTACTTCTTTAAAATAAATTGAACAAAGCAACATTAGATTAGCACTCCCCTCGTTGTAAAGACCATTTCCAAGTGTTCCTATGTTGCTCGGTTTCTTTGCAACACGGAAAGCATATTTTTATGATTCTATTTTATTTTTTTTTTATTTTGCGTTATCAATATTTTGTTTGCATTTTTATTGTTATAAATATTATAATAGGTTATAATTAATTTAAAATTTTTACATGATTTCCTGGAGTTAATGTCACCTATCTATTTTCTTATTTGAATGTATTCTCAACATAGTTTTTCACTGTTGATGCTCGTCGTGTTAGACCACAACACACACACTTTCAAAAAACGCAAAGGCGCGAACAAAAAGAGGAGGAAAACCTGCAGCAAAACTTCAAACTCCACACACCAGCAGCAGCAAAGCCAGAGCCAGCCTGCTTTTGGACAAGTCTTTTGTACTCGCGTGTTCTGTTTCTCTTTAGATTCGCTCCTGAACGGTTGTGTTTTTGCCCGCGCGCGCTCTCTCTGCTCTGCTCTTGTATTTCGGTTCGAGATTCTTCCGCCATCGGTTTTTGTCTTTTTACCGGCGCACACTTTTGTTGTTCTCGCGTGTTTTAGAGCAAAAATTTGCCCAAGTTTGTCGTCCCGCCCCGGTGTCGTCCAGTTTTACAAGAGTGTCCTTGTATAGAACAAGAAGGATCGGATCAGAACCGGATTTTTTGTTGTGGGAAGAGATCGGTTGTGCGCGAGTGAAAAAAGTGATTTCGAGCTAATTTTTTTTTTGAAAAAAAAAAATCGTTCCGTTTTTGTGCCTATTTTTTGTGTGTGACTTACGGATTTAAAACAACTCCAGCCTACCAAGATGACTTCCACCAACTTCTCCATCGGATTCGGCGAAGGATCCAAGGCCTCTAGCAAGTAAGTTTAAAAAAAAAAATTGCAATATAAATATAAGTTTGAAATTTAAAATATATTACATTAAAATTAATTGCGAATGATCATAATTTATCTCGAATGTAATTATGAGAAGAGGAATTTCAATGAAACCCCTTAGCTTTGCGCGCGTGTTTCGTGATCTCTTTTTGCCTCTTTTTTACTTTGTGGTCTCGATATTTTGTTCTGTTGTTATGGAGAAAAACCACGCTTTTTCTGTTTTTTTTTTGCGAACTTTATAGCGATCGTACCAATACCTACAAATAGGTCGGGAGTCGTGCTCGCGTGTTGGAGTCCGAGTGTGATGAACCCCTTATTTTTGTTAGCAGAATGTTTTGCATAATGTGAGCAGGATGTGTTAGATGGGATCATGCATGCAAATTATGCAATGCAAACTGGATTTCTCGATCTTCTTTTCAAAATTATGAATGTCCGTTTCTTACTAGAATGTTTGACATATACAGTCCAGACTCTATTATCCGGAGTTTCGATTATCCGGAGTTTCGATTATCCGAAGTTCGATTATCCGAAGATTTGTATGGGACTTTGGATAATCAAATCCCGAACAAAAAAAATCGTTTTTTTTTCATTTGTCTTATTTTTAACATCAAATTAGATTTTTGTTGCCTCATTGTAGTCAAATTCATACAGTTGATTGCCATTTAAAAAACAAAACGACGTCAAAACACTACGTCCCCGCCATATTGGACGCCATTTTGGATTAAAAAATTCTAAATCACTTTAGCGTAGTTTAGCGGTCATACTTAAGGGGTTGCATACATGTAGAAATTCCAATATTTCATAATTCCGAATATTTATTAAATCCTTCAAAAAGATGAATTCCAATCACTCCAGAAAGTTTCATGAAAATATGTCATGGTTTAAGTGAGTAGAAGACGATTTAAGTTTAAAACTTTTGCCATGCGCAAAGCGGACTGTCAAACTTTGTAAGCGTTTTTCTCGAAACACCGAGTTAATTTACGAGTGCCACGATATCTCGAGATGGGATAGACCAAATTGGCGGAAATTTGGGGTGGAGACTTTCAAGACATATTCTGTGTGCACGCCGAAGCCCGATCTTGAAATTTTGTTTTTTTTTTTAAATACAAAAATCAAAATCTGACGAATTTTTATATGAATAACACAAAATATTTCAAGCAAAACAATGTAAAAGGGCCGAAGCCAAAGTGTAAACAAAGAGTCTATCCTGCTCACGTCATCTGATGTTTACATTAGGAACGGGCAGGATAGACTCTTTGTTTACACTTCGGCTTCGGCCCTATTACAATGTTTTGCTAGATTTTTAACTTTTTCAAAAATAAACTTTTTTTTTTTTAAATTGGCCTTCGTCATGCACACGGGACCAGTTTGATGAGTCTTCACCAAAATTTTGAGCCGATTTGATCAAAGCAGTGTTGAGATATCGTGGCACCCGGTTTTTGAAACTGCTAACTTCAAATAGCCATATCTCGGCAAATATACAACCAAATATGTTCAAATTTAATTTATTGATAGATGAAAATGTACATTTTAATGCCCTGAAAACTGATTTAAAAAAAGTTTAAGCGCCTGCTCAAACCATCCTCCGAAATTTTGGCCGATTTACATGTTTGTAACCCCTTAAGCTCGACGATCAAAAATAAGAAAAACGAAATTTTTTTTTCGTGATTCAATTACCCGAAGTTTTGATTATCCGAAGTGAAATTTTTCCGATGCCTTCGATCGCACTCATTCCTTCAATACTGGGACATAAAATCAGGGCAGAATAAAAATAAAAATTTATAAAATATCTCTTAAGAATTTTCTTAATTTTCCTGGGTTTGGATTCCCCGGGAAACGTGAAAAATGTTTTCAAAATCCTTGGAATTGGGTTCTAAAATTAAATATAAATTTGTGATATTATTGTCACAACGATGAAGTTTATTTTTCTGAGTACAATGACACTTTGTACGACTACAAAAGATTTAAAACGGCTTTTTTAATCAATTTAAGAACACGCAGAAAAATGTTTTGTAGAATCAGCCTGTACGAGGTTTGAATCAACAAAATTTTTGTTGAATATAATCAACGCCGATTTTTTTTTTACCTTTGTACATAAAAATTGACATAGGGACAACAATGACAACAATGATCGAGCTTGAGCTGTCACAGCCAGGGTTGCCAGATAAACCTGGGAATGCCAGATTTTTAAAGTGACAGCCAGAATAAAGATTTAATAAAGATCTCTGTGCCAGATATTGACAGATTTTGCCAGATTTTTTACTTTATGCCTATTTTAAACAAATTTTCGATAAAAATTAATTTATTTAATTAAAACTTAAATAAAAATTAGAATGTGTTTTTCTAAAAGAAGATGTTATAACTCATCGTTTTTGAAGTCATAAAATCAGTTGCACCATCTCAATTCTATTTTTTAAATCAATTCATATCCTCCCTCCCCTTTACCATTCAGAAATGTTAAATGTTTGTCTGCCAGATTTTTTTTCCAGATTTTTAATCGATACTTTGCCAGATTTTTTAAATGTTGACCTGGTAACCCTGCACAGCCAGCCATCAAAATAAAAACAAACGAACAAAACATAAACAAAGACAGCTTCCATCGGTGTGATATACTAAGAGATAGCAATTTTGCCAACCGCACCACACATTATAAGCGTTTTCAACTGAAATCGAGTGATAAATAGTTCAATAAGAAATGAGCAAGCCAGTTTCTATCATTTTTTTTTGCAAAATTTGTTGTTTAAATAGTGAAAATCTGCTAATTAGACGGAATTAGGAGCGAATTCATAACCTGCCAAACGTAGCCAACGTAAAATCAATACAAATTGCGTGAAAAAGTGCAATATAAAGTTTGTCTCTTGAGCAATTCCAACTCAAATCAGGAATTTTTGTGGTACTTTTGTACCCGACCCTGTCCGATTTCAATGAAACTTTGTAGACATGTTATCCTGGGCCTATATAAGCCATTTTTGTGTATATGGAGCCAATAGTACTCGAAAATAACATTTGAGAAGGTCGTAAGGTATTTAATTATTTTTGTATTTTGAAATTTAAAAATTACTGTATCTCGAAGCCGTTGCGTCGTATCAAAAAAGGTCAAAGACAAACTTGCAGGAAATAGGACGGGCTATCTGAAAAAAATACACTGAAACAAAAATACACGCCACTTATTTGAGATTTTTTGATTTTTAAGTCGAAAACTTAAATTTATGTTTCAGTATTTTTGTTTCAGTGTATTTTTTTCAGAAAGCCCATCCAATTTCCTACAAGTTTGTCTTTGACCACTTTTTGATACAACGCAACGGCTTCGAGATACAGTAATTTTTAAATTATAAAATACAAAAATATTTAAATACCTTACGCTCTCCTCAAATGTTATTTTCGAGTACTATTGGCTCCATATACACAAAAATGGCTCATATAAGACAACATGTCTACAAAGTTTTATTGAAATCGGAGAGGGTCGGGTACAAAAGTACCAGAAAAATTCTGATTTGAGCTGGAATTGCTCTCTTTGTAAGTTTCCTATTAATGCCTGAATTGGAGAGTCAAAAGTTTTTGATGTTCGCTTTGTAAGAAAATGGTCCTGGGTTTGATTCCCATCTGCTCCCAACGCGAATGCTCTGAACTCATTGAATGACAGAAATCCGTCCAACTTCAAGCGAACTTACTTGAGGATACCGTGGAGATTTTCCCTTGACCTGGTCGAGCATCAACAATAGTCTTCTAAATTCTGGACAGTTACAGCAAAAACCTTTAATTCTAGAACTGGCCCAGATATTAAAACTCGCACCAATATAGGTGAATCATCACTTAGTGACTTCTCTTCCTTTAACTTTTTGTATAGATTATAGCCGACACGATGCGACCTACAACGACGTCGTCGTCGACATGTTTAATAATCTGGCAAAGCTAGGGCAAACTTCTTCTACGACCTGGCTCTTCTCTGTGTAGGGCTTCTCGTTTGTGAGAGCTGGCCAACCGTTGCCGTAATCTGGAACATTCTATCGAGGCAATTATTTTCCACTGAACTAAGGGGTTTTTGATAATGGAGCAATTTTTTTTACATTTTCTCGAAGTTGACTCACCAAGAAGTGCAAAACAGAAAGGTTCTTGTTTGGGACGTAAAAGTGCATCAATCTTCACGGGTTTCTAAATCACTTTTCATACCGATGGATGCGATGTGATTAGCAAAGTGAGTAATGTGGAGTGACTTGCAAACAAAAACGTAAGTACGGCTAATTGCCTTGTTTAATTAGCAAGGCATCGCTGAGTGTACCACTTTTTCGACAAATGTTTGCTCATTCACGCCAGTGACATTCTTCGTACTTGTTAATTATATCTTCATTTTGCCTTGTTTATGCTTGACCTTTCAATGTTTAAATTCGAAACTTATTTTGGCATAGCTGATTGCGAATTAAGAAAAAAATCCATAACGTGAAGCAAAATCTAGGAAATCTGTTTGATTTTCTCCACCACAAAGCTCGGTGTAAAACTAGTTCTAACTAGCCGCCGCCACCGCCTCCTTTCAAGAGTCATTAATGCACCCGCTTCAAACAAGATAACTAAAAAGAAACCTAGACTTAAGTCTGCGCGCGGTTAAGGCGTAGGAGAAAGAACCACGCGATCCAGCATCCAAAGCGTCGTCGCCGAGAACACATTATACTTCCCCGGAGGGCAAAACCCGCGTTGAAAGTACCCTTCAAGAAAAAAAGGGTTTTTGACTCCATGTCGCGCGGCCAAACACGACTTTCCGAGGCGGGCGCATACAACAGAACAATCATAATCCGTATGGCTTACTTTTGTAGTATGGTACCTACGCGTTCAGCAGACGCAATACATTAGTCATCGTTCATTAGGGCGTGTGTGTGTTTGTGCGTAGATTGTTGACTTTTCCAAATTTACCGAACCAGTTCCGCAAACAAAAGTTACAAAAATAGTAAAAATGGCAAAAAAGGCAAAACTAGCAAAAATAGCAAATAATAGCAAAAATTGCTAAAATAGCATAAATAGCAATAATAACAAAAATAGCAATCATAGCAAAAATGGCAAAACATCAAAACCAGCAAAAATTGCAAAAAATAAAAAAAAGCTGAAAAAGCAAATAAAGCGAAAATAGCACAAATACAGTGGACTCTCTCGTTGTCAATATTGAAGGGACCGTCGAGAGCGGGAGTTATCAAATTATAGAATGAAAAATCAAAGCAATCTATTTGAAGGGACTGAAAAAATTATTGACAGCTGGAGCAATATTGATATCGAGAAGATCGACAGCCAGAGAGTCCACTGTAGTAAAAAAAAGCAACAATAGCAAAAAATAGCTAAAATTGCAAAAATAGCAAAACTAGCAAAAATAGCAAAGTAGCAAAATTAACAATAATTTAAATAGCTAAAATAGCTTAAATACCGAAAAAGCTAAAATTGCAATAATAGCAAAAATACCAAAAATAACAAAAAAAGCACAAATAGTAGAAATGGCAAAAAATATCAAAAATAGCAAACAAAAGCTAAAATAGCTTAAAAAGTTAAAATAGCTAAAATAGCCAAAAATGCAAAAATAGTAACAAAAAAAAAATTGCTAAAATAGCACCGAATAGCAAAAATTGCAAAATTAGCAAAAATAACAAAAATAGTCAAGAAAGCAAAAATAGAAAAAAAAATAGCAAAAATTTCAAACGTAGCAAAAATAGCATAAATAGCAAAAATACAAATGATCAAAATATTCAAAATCATAAAAATCATCAAAATGTTCAAAATGATCAAATTATTCAAAATGATAAAAATGGTCAAAATGGTCAAAATGATCAAAATCATCAAAATCATCAAAAATGATCAAAATGATCAAAAATGATCAAAATGATCAAAATGATCAAAATGATCAAAAATGATCAAAATGACAAAAATGACAAAAATGACAAATATGACAAAAATGATCAAAATGATCAAAATGACCATAATGACCAAAATGACCAAAATGTTCAAAATTACCAAAATAACCAAAATAACCAAAATTACCAAAATTACCAAAATCACCAAAACTACCAAAATTACGAAAATTACCAAAATGACCAGAATGATCAAAATGGTCAAAATGGTCAAAATGGTCAAAATGACCAAAATGACCAAAATGACCAAAATGACCAAAGTTACCAAAATTTACCAACATTACCAAAATTACCAAAATTACCAAAATGACCAAAATGACCAAAATGACCAAAATGACCAAAATGTCCAAAATGACCAAAATGACCAAAATGACAATGACCATAATTACCAAAATAACCAAAATTACCAAAATTTCCAAAATCACCAAAATGATTAAAATGCCCAAAATTACCAAAATTACCAAAATGACCAAAATGATCAAAATAAGTGTCACAATGGTCAAAATGGTCAAAATGGTCAAAATGACCAAAATGACCAAAATGACCAAAATGACCAAAATGACCAAAATGACAAAAGTTACCAAAATTACCAACATTACCAAAATTACCAAAATGATTAAAATGCCCAAAATGACCAAAATGACCACAATGACCTAAATGATCAAAATGACCATAATGACCAAAATGACCAAAATGACCAAAATGACCAAAATTACCAAATGACCAAAATGACCAAAATTACCAAATGACCAAAATGACCAAAATGACCAAAATGATCAAAATGATCAAAATGATCAAAATGATCAAAATGATCAAAATGATCAAAATGATCAAAATGATCAAAATGATCAAAATGATCAAAATGATCAAAATGATCAAAATGATCAAAATGACCAAAATGACCATGGTGACCAAAATGGTCATTTTGGTAATTTTGGACCAAAATGACCAAAATGACAAAAATGACAAAAATGACAAAAATAACAAAAATGACAAAAATGACAAAAATGACAAAAATGACAAAAATGATAAAAATGACAAAAATGACAAAAATGACAAAAATGACAAAAATGACAAAAATGACAAAAATGACAAAAATGACAAAAATGATAAAAATGACAAAAATGACAAAAATGACAAAAATGACAAAAATGACAAAAATGACAAAAATGACAAAAATGACAAAAATGACAAAAATGACAAAAATGACAAAAATGACAAAAATGACAAAAATGACAAAAATGACAAAAATGACAAAAATGACAAAAATGACAAAAATGACAAAAATGACAAAAATGACAAAAATGACAAAAATGACAAAAATGATAAAAATGATAAAAATTACAAAAATTACAAAAATTACAAAAATTACAAAAATTACAAAAATTACAAAAATTACAAAAATTACAAAAATTACAAAAATTACAAAAATTACAAAAATTACAAAAATTACAAAAATTACAAAAATTACAAAAATTACAAAAATTACAAAAATTACAAAAATTACAAAAATTACAAAAATTACAAAAATTACAAAAATTACAAAAATTACAAAAATTACAAAAATTACAAAAATTACAAAAATTACAAAAATTACAAAAATTACAAAAATTACAAAAATTACAAAAATTACAAAAATTACAAAAATTACAAAAATTACAAAAATTACAAAAATTACAAAAATTACAAAAATTACAAAAATTACAAAAATTACAAAAATTACAAAAATTACAAAAATTACAAAAATTACAAAAATTACAAAAATTACAAAAATTACAAAAATTACAAAAATTACAAAAATTACAAAAATTACAAAAATTACAAAAATTACAAAAATTACAAAAATTACAAAAATTACAAAAATTACAGAAATTACAGAAATTACAAAAATTACAAAAATTACAAAAATTACAAAAATTACAAAAATTACAAAAATTACAAAAATTACAAAAATTACAAAAATTACAAAAATTACAAAAATTACAAAAAATTACAAAAATGACAAAAATGACAAAAATTGACAAATATAACCAAAATGATCAAAATCACAAAAATGACAAAAATGGCTAGAATGACCAAAATTACCAAAATTACGAAAATGACCAAATGATTAAAATGGCAAAAAAAAACACTAAATTACAAACAATCATTAAAACATTTACATTACAAACAAGACTCGGTTATTCGAATCATGAAAAAAAAAGTTTTTGATATTAAAAAAGAGTATTGAGTCTCAATCAGGGCCATGATTTTAGCAATTTTACCAAAATTTTAGCTATTTTTATCAAAAAATAGTCTTTTAACCAATTTAAAGTCAGATAACTTGGCTTGGTAAATTTTCGCGATAAACTCCTTCCCGTGAGGTCTTTCGCTTGGGTGTTGATTCGAAATCGTTATCTATAGACTTTACCACAATTCCTTTCTTCGCCCACGAGGTCCCATTTGCCAAGATCGGTCCCGTGTAGAGAAATTCGCATTTCGCCGCACGATTCGATTGGAAACTCCTCCCGCTAGAGCAGGTTTTACGACAGACTTAAAAAATGACCAACTCCGTTATCACCGATTTATTCACAGACGAAATGTGTAATAAAATAGCTAAATATGGTCGGTTTGATCTGCTGTGGGAAGAGCGGGTTGACCTGTTTTGCGCCTAGGGTGGAGGCGCTAACATTGTTGGCCGCGGCGGTATCAGATTCCCGACTTCATAAGCTGTCAATCAACCTGCTGTGGTCGTGCGGGTCTCCGTCACCATGTGACGACGGAAAAAGTGCACCCGGAATTGGGATCATGTCAGCAACAAGGGGGTCTGTCAGAAGCGATCACACCTCGAGATCGCTGATGGATCTGCTGCTGCATGCAGAGGTAACTGTAAACGGCTCGGACAGTGTCCAGTATCAACGCCCGATCACCACCACTTTTTCATTGAGAAAAACCATGTCAATATTGACTCTGCGGGAGAGTCTGAGAGCGCGGCTAGATCCAGGAACTGTTCGTCCCAAGTAGGACTTGGGGCCAATTGACATAAATTTGAATACTGATGAAGCTGCGGCACATACCACACCACGAAAGTCTCGCAGTCCCAAGGTGGGAAGTTCTTCCACGACACCCTTAATGTGTTTCTATGTTTTGAACAAGTTACGAACCACATCTAATGCGATTAAGAAGCTGTGGAATGCTGCCCGGGTGTCTCAACTCGGAGGTCGATCTCATCCTCCCTCTTCCAGAGTGGTAAATATTGACACTTGGTCAGCCGGGACTGTTTTGATCACGCGCGAGCATTGTTGTCTGCACGCGGTGATCAACCGCGCAAGGGAGACCTTGGAGGTAGCTGGGTCGACTTTGTACGATCCGCAAATGTGTCATCCAGTTTTGAGTTGAAAATTTCACCGCAATAGAAAGAACTGAAGAGGATCTTCGACGACATTCGAGCTTTCGTGTTGTTTACGTTGACGTTTAGAGTTCCCACTTGTGTGTGCTCGCTCGGACGTGCTACAGAAGATGATGCACTTATCATCGATTCTGTCTTTCTATTTGGGTTGTTTACAAGCCAATCTCCCGAAGACCAGTGGAGGGCTTTCAAGCGATTCATTTTGAGATATCTGAAGACGACGTGAGCTGTGAACGTTAGAACGTACTAATTGATTGTAATTTCTCCACTCCATCGTGTGGCTATGCATCGAAAGTGTTGAGATGTTTCAATTTCCCTCTGCTGTGCGCAGCTTCAAAGTGGTGCTAATTGCGACATATTGGTCATCATCATAACCGTTCTTCAGCCTTTTCTTCTTCTAATTTTGTTAAGGGCATGTAAAGTGGTCAAGTGGCTGAGCGAGCGTTAGTTAATAGGTCAGTCCAGTCGGACGGATTCACCTTTGGAGACCCCGGCTTGAGTTGGAGATGCAACGGGTTTATTCTGATTCATGGCTTGGGTTATCGTCCAGACCACTCTAATGGATGCTGGCGACAACAGCTGGAGCATCTCTTTGTCTCAACCGAGATGAGTTCATTGACCGGAGGCTTCTAGAAATAAGAACTCCGACTTTTGAAGGTATAGCGACTTCAACATCCTTCAGATTAGCTCAGTTATTTCGGACCAGGCCGGCGCCGGTAATGGTCCAACTCTCGATATTTTACGACAAATCGGTAGAAGATCTTCAACGAGTCGTCGACAATTTCTCCGCGCATATTTTAATTACACCGCCCGAAGTGTGTCACCATCGGCAGCTGTGCGCCGCGATCCAGAAGCAGTGAAACTACAACATTCCAGTCGCGGAGCGACGACACTGATCTTTGTTGACAGCAGCACTAGCCGAGACGCTCCCAGATATTCGAGGCCCATTCTTGGCTTGCAAATTAATTGCACCCGTGCCAATCCCTCGGCAGTCGGCGGTGTTCGATTTTACTTTCCTGTGTCGTTGATTGTGTTGTGTTATTATTTAGTTGATGGTTCTTTTTTTTCTGCCTTGCCGACAGTCACTCTGTTAGGCAACAATTATTGTCTTTGGCTGCCGACGCAATTATCCTGTCGCAATAATAACGGCCGGAGTTGAAAGTCGGTGGAAGTTCGTATTGACGGTGAGAGGCAGCAATTAAAAATTGTGTTTTGTATTGGAAAGAATCTTCGAAACATCTAGAACGACGATTTTGATTGATTGAGTTAGATTCTGATCATTACCGGTGCCTTCGTTGTCACTTTGCAGATCCCTAACCCAAATTAAAAAAAAAAAACAACCAACAAGTTCCAGAACAGTTTCGATGCCATCGATCGTGAACCGAACCCACCTAGTTTGGGCACATCGACCTGCTACAAATATCCACCACCTTCATTTCGGTAATTATGTCACCCTGAGTCATTGCACCGCGCCGCGCGCCCAAGAAGACCAATGTTTATTTTTTGTCTACCTTGCACTGATAAGAACTCCAAACAACACCGGCGACATCGGAACACCGGTAAACCACACAACCAGAAGAAGAAGAAAACGAACAACATAATTGTGATTGAACGAAAACGGCGCGACCGCGCCGAACCGCCTCCGCACTTTTCGGTCGTTCCGTATCTGCAACAGTCATCGGGCTTCCAAATGCGTGGGGGTTTTTTATTTGGGTATGTCGTGCGTGTCCGGTGGGACCCCCGCACCCTCTTCAGGACGTAAGGACTTGCTCGTTGCGGTCGAGTGAATAACCTGCAATTACCAATAGCCCGGCGGAGGTTACCAAAGTACAGTATTTATGTGGTTCACCCCCGCAGGTATAAAAAAATGTACGTCCACGTGTGTGCGATATTGTTGTGTCATGGCGGCGGCGGCGATGACGACGATGGCGGAGAAAGTGAATTAAATTGGCTTTGGGTGGCGGCGGCGGCAGTTACGCGAACGCATATTCTGGTGCACATTTCTGGGCTGAGGTTGGATTTAATCACATTGTGGATTGTGGCTGGACGTCATAGGGTACAGTAAAAAAAAGTGGACGATTTTTCATGCTACCACTACACTTGACAGTGGTTTCGTTTTGATTTCATATAACGATCCCACACCGGGCCTTGATTTGTATTTGGATGTTGAAAAAGTGCAAAAGGTTACCAAAAAGGACATAATAAAAATAATTTTATGAAAAAAAAGTGCAAAAGGTGGTTATGTAACAGGCATGATCAGTATGACAAAGAACAATGTTAGTATTCAGTCAATAAGTCAGCTACAAAACAAACCATGAATTTTGCCCAAAATCTCATGAAATTTGGTACATTTTAACAAATTGTCTTTTCATTGTACATATTTTTTTATCTGGATGAAACATTGTCCATCGATCTCTTGTGTCCTAGGTAGCAATTTATACAACATTTCTTTTCAGATGTTTTGCCTTCCTCACTGAGGTAAGGCTATAATCCTGCTCTAAAAATGAACTTTTCTCAGAATGTCTGTGTGTGTGTGTATGTATGTGACCAAAACTCTCGCTGAGTTTTCTCAGCACTGGCTGAACTGATTTTGGTCAAACCAGTTGCGTTCGATTTGGTTTGGGGTCCCATACGTACCTATTGATTTTTATAAAGTTTTGATAAGTAGTTCAAAAGTTATGTATAAAAGTGTGTTTTTGTATTTAACCGGGTGTTGTCGTGGGTCTCGTGGCGCAGGGGTAGCGGCTTCGGCTGCCGATCCCGATGATGCTATGAGACGCGGGTTCGATTCCCGCCTTATCCACTGAGCTTCTATCGGATGGTGAAGTAAAACGTCGGTCCCGGTTTCTCCTGTCTCGTCAGAGGCGCTGGAGCAGAAATCCCACGTTAGAGGAAGGCCATGCCCCGGGGGGCGTAGTGCCAATAGTTTCGTTTCGGGTGTTAGATAAGTGATCGTAAATCGACTCAAATACCATTATGTTATCAGCGTTGGTTAGGTAATCAAAAGACCTTTCTAACGAGTACAAAACATTGAGAATCTGGCAACCCTGTCTTAAGTTATGGCCACTTATATGATATTTATGTGTTTTTTGATGCCGGATCTAACTTAAATGTATTTAAACTATATCCGGATCATTCATTCGACCCATCGTTATTTTGGTAATTAAAAGACTTTTCCAAAGAGTCCAATACATTAAGAATCTGGCAACCCTGTCTTAAGTTATGGCCACTTAAGTGATATTTATGCAATTAATACACATATGCACTTTTTCGAAGCCGGATCTCCCTTAAATGTATTTGTAATGTATTAGCTATGTTCGGATCCATCATCCGACCCACCGTGGTTAGGCAATCGAAAGACCTTTCCAACAAATTCAAAACATTGAGAATCTGACATCCCTGTCTTAAGTTATGGCCACTTAAGTGATATTTATGCATTTTTCATTAATGTTCTAGCTAGTGCGTCCATCCCGGGAATTCCCGGGACAAAAATCCCGGGATGTTTCCAAAACCGGGAATTCCCGAATCCCGGGATTTTTTAAATTTTGTCCCGGGAATTCCCGAAATTAGATGAATAGTTCAATACTTAGACTCGATAAGAATTTTAAAGCATTCATATTTGTATTCGGCATGTATCAGCATTAATTTGGCTTGTTAGGGAAAATTGATGAAAATTTAGTTTACAGATCCGCCTTGCGCTTTTAATATTTTCTGTTGAATTTTATTTATTTAATGTTCTGATTGTTTTGATTGATTTTAGTTACAACAGGAATATTACAAAACAATTAGACAACCGATTTCCAAATTTATTGCTCTAAAATCTCCTGTATCTATTCAGACTGCAGTCCCGATTATCTCCAGTTGGCGGTAGTGACTTAGGGATAATTTTTAAAATACGTTTTAATATAAAACATAAAATTCTAAAGTTATCTAAAGTGTTGTTGTTTTAGACAGTTTCAATGTAATTGTTTAAGCTTTTGTAGTCATGTTATATAAATAAATAAAAAAGAAATATATATAAAATTGCGGTTAATTCAAATTCCAAAGCACATCAAAAAGCGATTTTAATGTGTTTTAAGCTATCTTAAAAACTGCTGTCCTTGTTAAGATTGAAGTGTAAATTATCACCAATTAACAGTATTGAGTTAATTCTGTAATTTTAGGCTTGAAAAACATAACAAATATAATGAAAACATAGATTTTATTACTGCTTCAAAAATTTCCCGGGATCCCGGGAATTCCCGGGATTCCAAAAATATTTTTCCCGTTTCCCGGGAATTTCAAAACCCGGGAAAATTGGACGCCCTAGTTCTAGCATAGCATAGCATAGCATTGGTGTCTACCCGTAGTTGCTACTCTGTTATTGACCAGGACCTCCAAGAATTGCTCCGTGGACCACAGATGAAGAGTAGGAACCAATCATCACCACTTCGCAACTTTCAAATGTCCCTATCATGCTAGCCAATCACAGCGCCGGCCACGACCAGTGGTAAGACAGGGGAAGTGGATAGGAATTTTAGTCCGATACTTGAGTGATGAAGACCGCTAAATCGGCTGCGTCTTCGACAAAGTATCACGTGAGGTTTGAGGGTGTTAGTAAGACGGGTGTGAAGCCAGGATTCACCGTGGTAAGTGATGCGGCCGGTCAAATCTATTTTATAGTCCTTAATTCTTCGTATGTTCTTGGATTCATCTTGAAGGCTTTCCAATTCGGTTCACCAAGCTTTTTGTGTTGAATTCTGGTCGTGTTGAAAGTTCAATATTCAGCTAACGAGTATGCAGCCGAGTAAGTTCTTGAATTCAACTTTGCATTTAATATTGCATTGTCTGTTCTATAGTTCTCAGATTCCCATCAAGTTTCTTGGATTCTTATAGCATTCTTATTTCCTCTAGTAAACTAAACCTCGATGGTCTGGTGGTTAGTATTTTTGTCTGCTGACCCAAAAAAGGACGGGGGATCGAACCCCGCCGCGAACTAATGCATTTTTCGTTCATATTCAAGTGTTCAGAATTCCTTCTTTCCATAATTTCTCGATAGGAGCAGATGGGAATCGAACCCAGAACCTTCCGCTTACAAAGCGAACAGCGTAAACATTCAGCCACGCCTACCCCTTCATTTTTCATTGATGTTCTTAAGAAAAACTAGATAAAAATTTTGTCCAATCCCATCGAATTGCCAATTGTTAGTAAAGAGTGAGGAAGGCATCAACCACATAGGTGGTTTAAGTTAGGTTTTTTTTTCATATTTTGATATGTTTCAGTGGACTGTCAAATTTTGAGCTACATGACTATGCTACATGACTATGCTTAGTGAATTTTGACGCTAAAAGTTTACAATTTACTCAGGGACCATAATTTGAAAACAGCAAATTTCACAAAAACTTTACGGATCGTAAAATATGTAGAAATAGCCTAGTAAGTCAAAAAAAAAAATTGGTTAAGGGTACACAGTAAAAAATTATGGTAATATTATATCTGGGAAGGGGTACATCTTTCATGAAGAAAAAAGAAAGTGTAATTCTACTCACTTCACACACAACTTTGCTGTAAATCTTTATGGAAATAGTAGATTAGGGGATGAATAAAAAATATATCGATAGTTCCCGTAGTTTTTTTTAAGATACTAAAATGTCTGCAACTAAAATCTGGTTGCAAAAGCACTGGTTGATGTGCACCGTTAAAGTGAAATTATGTGTCAAATAGAACTACAGTCCAGACTCGATTAGCCGAAGGCCTTGGCCAAATTAAACTTCGGATAATCGAATCAAGATTTTTTTTTCGTTGCTTTATTTTTGATTGTTGAGCTTTCGTATGACCCTCAAACGACTCTAATGTGATTTAAAATTTTCAAATCGGAGATGGCGGCCAAAATGGCGATGATGAAATAGTAAAAAAATCCATTTTTTAATTTAACAGGCAGTCAAACATTTGAATTTGACTAAAATGGGGTCACAGAATTCGAAAGTCATGTTTAAAGTAAGAAAAAAAAATAAGAAAAAATTCTACTTCTGAAAATGTGTAATTTTACCACTTTTCTGCTGTAATGTCACTTTTTCAGTCTTAATGGAGATAAAATTACATCATAAAAGAGGTAATATTTAACCTTGCAATATTACACCTTCCAAATTTACACAATTTTTTACACAGAACACAGAAACAAATGAAGTTGTTGTCTTCTTATTCCAAAATTGTAGAACTTACGATCCCAATCCTAAAATAAATTGATTGTAAAAATTGACAAATTTTGTTGTAAATCTTCATGGAAATAGTAGATTGAGGGATGAATAAAATATATATCGATAGTTCCCGTTTTTTTAGATACTAAAATAAAAAAAAGTTTGGTCATGATTAGATTATACGAAGTCCCATACAAACCTTCGGATAATCGAGGCTTCGGATAATCGACTCTGAACTGTAAACAAGGATCCAGAGTGGAATTTATAAAACTGACTTTTATCAGTTGATAATTTCTGGAGTTTTTTTTAAAAGGCCCAATAAACCAAACTTCCAGATTTTGCTTCTTGGGTGTTATTGGAACCACCTTGAGTCAGGGGTATTAAAAAACACCCAAAAAGCAAAAACTGAAAATTTGGTTTATTGGACCATTTAAAAAAACTCCAGATTTGGGTTTGGTAGTATAAAATTATAGTGTATTTCAAGATTACCTTTTCAAAACATCCAATGCGCTAGGGTTTCCTACGTTTATAGGTCTTATGCATTACAGATTTTTTTGTTGGAAAAAGTCATTTTTCAAAAGTTTCCAAAAAGGTTTCTAGAAACCATTTTTATGTAGAGTTGATTGTATGTTTGATTCTCACACTGTTTTAAAGTTAGAATCATTTTTGGTAATTTATTTCGATAAATAAGTTGTTTTTTTCAAATTTTTAAAATAATGTTCAGGGTTGCCAGGTTCGAATTGAAGAATTCTAGCCAAGTTAAAAATCTGCAAATAAGAGGAGGATATACATTTTTTGAAATATTTGTAGAATTCAGATGGATTAATTGTAATTTAAATAAATATTTAACCATTACTTCCAATTTTTTTCGAAAAACTTTTCTTCTAATGTGTTCTAATGTTCTAATCTTTATGTTTTTCTTGTTTCATATTTAGTATTTTTATTTGAATTTATCTTGTTTCATTTATGTTAGTTTCTGATTTCAATTTTCTAATACTACCACCTACTATCATTACCTTTTGTCTATTTAGTTTTTTTTTATTTTTTTTACAGCCACTTTTTCTTTTTTTTTTTGCATGTTTTTCACATTTGTTGCTCAAGAATAAAACAATTATCATTTAAATTGTTTAAAATGCTTAAAGGCATAAAAGTCTGGTACAATAAAAAAAATACTGCATACTTATTTTTACATATTATATGAAAAGTATTAGTGAAAAATACAGCCAAAATTTACTTCAGAAAAAAAATATTTTTTCAAACATTGGCAAAGTCACATAAAACAAGTCACTCTTCCAACCCTAAAATTTTCATAAATTTTATGAGTTTTTATTTTCAATGCTTTTTAATGATCGAAAATTGTTTAAAAAAATTAAGTTTGGCGAATTTTAGATAGAAGCCCGCCTAGAGGCGGGGTTGGATTATTTAAGGTTAAACAACTTTTCGATTTTCGTTCGAGCAGAAACTTGCAATATATATATATATATATATATATTTATATGTTTTCGGAATTTCAAAATAACGGCATACATTTCAAAAAGGCTTTACACTTTAATTTCGCCCTTTTGAAATGTTTGTTGTTTTTTTCAAATTTCTTCAGAATTGTAGAAATATGTAGATAAGATGGACACTAGTTTGAGAATTATAAAAATTTAGGGTGTACAGCAATCAAAGAAGGTGGTGTCTTATTCAAAAAATTTCAAACTTACCGACCCAATCCCGCAACATTCTGATTGTAAAAAGAGTCAAACTTTGCTGTGAATTGTAGGGGATGAATAACCAATAATTTGGACAATTCTCGTAGTTTTGAAGATGCTTAAATGTGAGTAACAAAAATATTGGTGCTAAAAACTTTGGGGTATAAAAGTGTGGGAACACTTTATGAAAATTTCACTAAAGTATTTAATGTGAATAAATTTATTTTTACATCCAGTTAATATTCTCACTGTGCCATCCCGATCGATCAGCCCCGTAAAACCCGGCTTGCCGCTGGTCAGCTCTTAGCCCTATGCTTATGCAATTAGAGCTGGGCTGTCCCATAATGCCCCTAATCTATCATAGTTTTCCCTTTTTCCACTGCTGTTTGTTCAACCTATCTAGAACGTTCTCTTCCCTCAATGTTTGTCAGCATTATAGGTCTTGACCACGATGCGGCCGTGTTCTGATAAGTAAATGACGACGTCGCGCCAAAAACGTGGTCGTCGTTTCTTATCGCTGCCCGGTTCTACGTTCTTCCGTTGGCATGTTTCAATTTAGACGATTGAGATTTATAACTTGTGCAGATTTTGATTGAGGTGACTGTTAATTGTGTAGGGCGTGGATGGGGAAGAAGACACACTATGTTATTAGAATCCAATTATTTTCTGTCCCCTCGCTTCGACTGCAGTTTATACGCGCTTCCTGAAAAGATAACGCCGTTGATTGCACTCGTGAGTCATCGCCTGATTACTTTGTCGCAGCAGCGCAGTTCATAATTCTAGATCGTTAATTTTGAAATGAATTGTCAATTGTCGAGAGTGCGCGCGCGCGTCATCTGTCACGTCCAGATGATGGCCTGTGTCCGCTCGGTGGAAGCCCTCAGATGGTTACGGTTGGTCAATTATTACAAACCGAAGCCATATGATGGCGCGGTCGTCCCCCCTGAGTTGACGATTCTACGCGTTTGTACCAGTTCTCCCTTATCGAGAGCGAGAGAGATGTGATTACTATTGACTGCGGGTAGAGCTGTAGTTGCACAGAAGGGTCACTGTTTCTTGCCATTGAAGCTCGCGGGGGAAGTCTCAACTTGCGATAACACATCGAACATTTCCGTTTTCTATGCAATACCAGCATGCTGTTAGCTTCAGCGAATCTCAAATCAACTCGCAACTAATCTAGCTCTCAACTCTCCTTTTCATTCCAGGTACGTAGACGAGTCCAGAACCTTCCCGCTGGGCGGATTAACAGTCCAAGAACGTCGTTGCACTTGTCGTCACTGATCCACTAGAAAGTCCTTGAACTTGGTAGCAGACAGCTGCAAACACGTCCACAATCCGCAAGGAAGCCATAAATAGTATGTGTGTGCGGTTGTGTGGATCCCTCCACGAAACCGATATCCGTCCTGCACTTTGCGTCAGTCTCGGCGACGACATTCTTGGACGCAACTTCCGGAACGGCCAGACAAAACTGCTGCAAATTGTTTGTTTTTGCGTGAGATATTACAGAAACACACACTTGTTACAAGTAGCGCCAGTGAGTCACACCGTGGGGGCAAGAAGTGGTGGAACACAAAGCGACACCTTTCTCGGATAGGTGGCCGGTTCTCCCACGATTAAAGTCGTGGAGACTTTTGTTTGGTTTTTGCTCTCCATATATCAATCAGGGAGCGCGCGCGGCGAAGGCAGCAGCGTGGTAAATTTGGACACTTTTTTGATCGCATTTATTGCTTTATAATGACCGGCTGGTCAAGTTCAGCGTTTTTTTTCTGTTGGAAATCATTTCGTCAAGAAGGGGCTCAAGAAGCTCGTTAATTGCGGAACAGGGTGGTTGGGTTGGTTGTGGAGAAGGGAAGATATTTTTCTCAGAGTACGTGGTGGCATCCAGTCAACGTGGTAAGGGAACAGTCCAGGGTAATTTGTTGAAGATTGCACAAAATTGAATGGAGTCTTATTAATTCGGAATCGGGAGGGCATTTCTGGGTCTAAGATTTCTAGGGGGAACTTTGAATTGTTGAATCTTGAACAATCTTTTTTCGTACTCAGTATTTTCTCAGTTTTTACTGAGACCGGTCCGGGCTCGTTAATTCGAAGTCCTCGATTATCCGGAGTTTCAATTACAGTCCAGACTCGATTATCCGAAGGCTTTGGCAAAAATTCACTTCGGATAATCGAATCATGAACAAAAATGTTTTTTTGAAATTCCGCTGTAATACTGTCATTTTTTCCTGTCCTTCTGGAGAAACGAAACGGCCTACTTTTCCCTACCAAAAATAACAGAAAGGAAAATTAATACCTTTCAATACCAATGCTGAAAAGTTCTACTTTTCAGCACTGAAATGGGTGCTGTAAAGTTTAACTTTTCAACACTATTATCGAAAAGTTACATTTTTAAATATTGTTTTGTTTTGAACGGTGAACTTACTAAACACATGAATGTTTGACATAAAATTCCATTCAAGAAGCGTTTTTCGGAATTGTTGTAAGCAACTCGTTGCAAAACTTGATTTTTTTAGCACTCGTCGTATTTATCCAACTCGGTAAACCTCGTCGGATAAATGTACGACTCGTGCTGAAAAAATCTTCTTTTTGCAACTTGTTGCATAAACTACTATTTTCGTTGTCTTATTTTTTGATTGTCAAACTTTAGTAGAACCTTTAAACTACTCTAAAGTGATTTTGAATTTTTAAATCCAAAATGACGATGATGAAATATAGAATAAATGCATTTTATAATTTTACAGGCAATAAAAAAAGCCTTGGCGGCGTTCTCGATTGCGAGATTCCTACTCGAAACTAGGTGTCCGAAGGCTTGATTGTTGAGGCAATTGCAAACCTCTTTTTACACCTAAGAGCTTCCACCCACCCCGGGATTCGAACTGACCACTTTTGGATTGTGAGTCCAACTGCCTACAAGTGACTCCACCGAGGCAGGACCCAGGGAGACGACCCCTACACCTGGATACAGCTAACGAACTAACCCCCTAGGTTAGACCGGGGCCAACATTTACTTCCCCGTCCGACGGAAGGCGTGGTCAGACAAATCTCGTCTCGAAAAATGCCACCGGGACCGTCTGGGATCGAACCCAAGCCGACTGGGTGAGAGGCAACCACGCTTACCCCTACACCAAGGTTCCACAGGCATCAGGCAATCAACAATTCAAATTTAACTAAAATGGGGTCGCAGAAGTCGAATTTGATGTTTAAAGTAAGAAAATAAAAAAAACGATTTTTGTTTGTTTTGTTCGTGATTTGATTATGGGTAATTCTCCGCCAACTCACACAGCAGTTGCCCCGACCCCTCTTCGATTTGCGTGAAACTTTGTCCTAAGGGGTAACTTTTGTCCCTGATCACGAATCCGAGGTCCGTTTTTTGATATCTCGTGACGGAGGGGCGGTACGACCCCTTCCATTTTTGAACATGCGAAAAAAGAGGTGTTTTTCAATAATTTGCAGCCTGAAACGGTGATGAGATAGAAATTTGGTGTCAAAGGGACTTTTATGTAAAATTAGACGCCCGATTTGATGGCGTACTCAGAATTCCGAATAAACGTATTTTTCATCGAAAAAAAAAAAACACTAAAAAAGTTTTAAAAATTCTCCCATTTTCCGTTACTCGACTGTAAAAAATTTTGGAACATGTCATTTTATGGGAAATTTAATGTACTTTTCGAATTTACATTGACCCAGAAGGGTCATTTTTTCATTTAGAACAAAATTTTTCATTTTAAAATTTCGTGTTTTTTCTAACTTTGCAGGGTTATTTTTTAGAGTGTAACAATGTTCTACAAAGTTGTAGAGCAGACAATTACAAACATTTTGATATATAGACATAAGGGGTTTGCTTATAAACATCACGAGTTATCGCGATTTTACGAAAAAAAAGTTTTGAAAAAGTTGGTCGTCATCGATCATGGCCGTTCATGGTCACCCGCGACAAACACGGACGACGAAACAAAGAGAAACGCAAAAAGTAACTTTTTCAAAACTTTTTTTCGTAAAATCGCGATAACTCGTGATGTTTATAAGCAAACCCCTTATGTCTATATATCAAAATGTTTTTAATTGTCTGCTCTACAACTTTGTAGAACATTGTTATACTCAAAAAAATAACCCTGCAAAGTTAAAAAAAAACACGAAATTTTAAAATGAAAAATTTTGTTCTAAATGAAAAAATGACCCTTCTGGGTCAATGTAAATTCGAAAAGTACATTAAATTTTCCATAAAATGACATGTTCCAAAATTTTTTACAGTCGAGTAACGGAAAATGGGAGAATTTTTAAAACTTTTTTAGTGTTTTTTTCGATGAAAAATACGTTTTTTCGGAATCTGAGTACGCCATCAAATTGGGCGTCTAATTTTACATAAAAGTCCCTTTGACACCAAATTTCTATCTCATCACCGTTTCAGGCTGCAAATTATTGAAAAACACCTCTTTTTTTGAATGTTCAAAAATGGAAGGGGTCGTACCGCCCCTCCGTCACGAGATATAAAAAAACGGACCTCGGATTCGTGACCAGGGACAAAAAATACCTCTTAGAACAAAGTATTACGCAAATCGAAGAGGGGTCGGGGCAACTTTTCCCGATTTCGTGTGAGTTGGTAGAGAATTACCCTTATATAAAGTTCATATAAAGTTATATAATGTTCAAAATTGGCCCGCAAAATAAGGGGGCAAAAAAATATTTTTTCAAAAAACTTCTAAATTTCAATGAAAATTTAAGTGCAAACAGCTGAAATTGATTTAAAATGTATTCCCCTGCGTTTAAAATCATTTTTAACATGTTTGGGTTCATTTAAACATCTTTTGAATTTTAGATTTTTTTAAGCATACTGGGATCTTCGAAACATTTTTTTAAGTTTTTTATGATGAAATAACTTTACTTTTTTACAAACAATCATAAAAACTGAGTTTTGAAATTTCGGCTTTAAATTAGAAATTTTTCGGAAATTTAAGTTAAAAATGTTTGACTTTATTTTCAATTTCTCGCAAATAAAGTTTTGTTCAAAAAATCGAAGAACTACAAAACTAATGTTGACCATCTTGTGTAAAAAATCGGAAAAAAGTATTTTCAGTAACTAAACAAATTCAAAAATTGTTATTTTGCTCAATTTCGTTTTGTGTTAAAAAAGAAAAACGGGTAATTTTTAAAGCTTGATTTTTGAAATAACTTTTCTACATTGTGCCTAAGATCAAAAAATTGATCAGAAAAAATAGTTTCAAGGCATCTGTTTCAGCCTAGAAAAAAATCTTAGAAATCGCAAATTTAAAAAAAATTCTCATGCTTTTTATAAAAAAATTTCAATCTAATTTTTTAATTTTTAAATGAAAATGTTTTCAAAACATAGCAATTTCCTGCTTTCCAGTAAAGATTTTTTTAATAATCTAAAACAAACGGAGTTTTGTTGTGTATGCCTTTTCAAGTTTTTTTATGTAAAAATGTAAAAGCAAACCGGAAAACTCGGGAATTTGAAAATCGAAATCTGGAGGCCACCCAGTTTTTGTCAAGTTTGAGTACAGTCCAGACTCGATTATCCGAAGCCTCGATTGTCCGAAGTTCTATTATTGATGGTTTGTATGAATCTTCGGATAATCGAACCACGATAATTTTTTTTTTGGTTTTGACATCAAATTTAGTTTCTGCGACCCGATTTTAGTCAAGTTTGAATGTTTGAATGTCTAAAAACCAATAAATACAATTTTTCAATATTTAGTTAGTTTCAAGAAGATAATTAGATGTTAGAAAACAGTCTCGAACAGTCGAAGACAAATAAATAAATAAATTAATCATTGTCATTTTTGCCGCTATCTTAGAATTAAACACTTTTAATCACTTTGGAGTAGTTAATGGGTCACACTTGAGCTCATCAATCAAAAATAAGACAGTCATTTTTTGTGATTCGATTATCCGAAGTATATTTTTTTTCAAGGCCTTCAGACAATCGAGTCTGGACTGTATTCTCTGTTACAAGTAATTAACGACCACTTTTTCTCATTTCCGTCCTTCTGGTGTACAATAATGAAACGATTCTAATCAATTTTAACAAACTGTTCTAAACGTTCTCAATACAGAGCAAAAGCATGGCTAGAATTGAATTCCCAATTTGCCCCATTTGGGAGGTAGAAACTTTGGGGTAAGACAGTGAGCAAGTGAGCAACTCCCTTCTCTCTTTTCTCCTTTGCTTTGAGTTGCTCTCTTACTCAACTGTTGCACTTCTAGGAAAAAAACTCGCTTCCACAAGTGTTGAATTGCGTGAAAAATTTTTGAGGCTATAATGTCACTTCGCAAGAATTATAAAGTTGAACCAAACAAAAAATATAAAACTTAATTATTCTACATTATTTATTTGATTTATATGTTGTCGGTTCACAGCTTATTTCTACTCAGTAAAAAATGTTTAAATTCTTTCTGTTCTTCGATAATTGCTTCCTGCAGGCACATTTCAACCCTCGAACCAATCATCCCTTAACATCCTTCGGCATCGGCACGCTCAGATCGGCCACAACGTACGCGGCCGCCGCCCACAGCGCGACGCACTTGTCCAAGTTGCGCGGATCCTCGACCGCCATGCTATCCCCGGCGGAATGGTGGAACCAGAAGTACTTTTCATTCTTGTTGATCAGCGACGCCCCGGGAAATCCCCGGCTGGTCCAGTGGCTAATGTCCGGCCCTCCGTCGGTGGGCGTCTCGAACTCGGTGGCGTTCAGCGGGGTCATTAACCTGTCAGGAGGGGTGCTTTGATTAGTGAGTGGTTTTTGGGAAACAAATGAAAAATGTACTTGACAACCTCCCGGAAGATGCACTCCGCTTCTTTGTTGCCGGAGAAATCCAATCCTTTCTGTTCGAACGTCCCGATGTCCGATTCGAAGAAGAAGTTAAACTCTTCCTTTTCGTTTGCCTGGTGAGCTTCGCGGTATGCTTGTCCACCCCACAGTCCCAACCAGGGATGGAATAATCGCAAAACAAACAATTTCGCTTGCGAACTTTCTTCAACCGCGAAAGAGAGAGGAGGCAAATCACGCAAAAGAAAATCGCTCCCGAAATTCTCCAAGAAAATCAATCTTCTGATGATTTTTGTGAATTTCCTTGTCAACATCACTTAATAATATTTATTTCACTTTGTTTACACACATTGCCCATCTACAAAATGTGCCAGGTAATTTTTCGACGTGTGACGTAACACTTGCAAGTGTAGTAGTGAAAAAGATGTTCCGCCGAATAATCAAGATGATGTTTTTTTTCGATTCTTTTTACCGATCTTTCGTGCGCGAGAGAGGAGATCCATGCTCCCTTCGGATTTTTTCTCTTGATGAACGTCCAGAGATTTTCTTTTGATGATGATTATGCCATCGCTGGTCCCAACTCTTCGCCGGTCCACAGGATCGCCCGAATCGTGCGTCGTGGCCTGAATCCCATGGCCTTCAGGTAGGTCAGCGCCTTCCACGAGATCAACGCTCCTCCGCCGTCATCCATGGCGCCCACTCCGACGTCCCAGCTGTCCAGGTGACCAGACACTACCACAACTTGATTGTTCTGGTAAGTTGTTCCCACTAGTTCTGCGATCGTGTTCCGCGAGATGAACGGCTCCAGGTTGCGATCCTCCATCTCCAGGTGTATCGTGAGGGTTTCACCTCTGCGATACTTTCGCAGGATCATTTCGGCATCCTCCACGGTGATGCAGGCCGTCGGAATCTTCCGTACACCGTCCTCGTAGTCCTGAACTCCCGTGTGAGGCGATCCTATCGAGAACGGCGTGATCGATCGGATCAACGTGGCCGCGGCTCCCTTTTTGGCCGCTACCGATGCTCCGTGACTTCGGTATGCCACAGTTTTACCATAACCTTGCCACGGAGGTACAAACACCACGATCTTGCCCTTGACCTGTTCGGGGGTGAACGCTTCGAACTCCTTGAACGACTCGACCGCGATCACATCCGCGATGATACCTCCTCGTGGAGTCCCGACAGTCGTTCCCAGTCCCAACAGCGGTAGATTCTTCTTGAACGGAGCCACCAGCTGAGCACTTTCAAACCCTCTGACCCAATGCGGCACGCTAGCGTTCTCCGTGTGGACGTTTTCCAACCCATCGCGCTTCATCCCGTCAATCACGTAATCGATCGCCTTCTCCAGCTGTTCCGAACCCGCCAACCGCGCCCCGAACGTGTCCACCAGTTCCGACAGGCTGTCCCATGTCTTCCCAGCAAAGTCCCCCTCGAAAATCCTGCTCACAATCCCATTCACGATCGGTTGATAACCCTGGATCTCCCGAACCAGCGTATCCGGCAGATCGCACACCGGATCGATGCGGTTGTCCAAAATTCCGGCGCGAGCTTCCGGAAGCGTCACTAGCGCTAGCAGCGGCAGTACCCACTTGATACGTCGTTGTGTTCCCATGACCGTGGCTGGTGTTCGACTGATCGAGCGATTAACCCTTGCTGGTCGTTGTGACGACGACGACGACGACGCGATCAGCGCGGGATGACCCGTTGAGACCGTGCAAGTGTACGTTATCAGAACGATTTTATGTGTGTTGATGTGCCGCCGCGGCGAAATGAGGTTATGTTATGGGCGAGAACAAAAGGTTTTAAATTGAACTGGGTTAGCGTAATTTCTTGCGGGTTTGTTTTAGGTTGTACACTTAAATCAAAAACAAGCGTAGTCCAGTTTGACTTTTACGCTCTGAATAGGTATAGAAATCCAAAATGAGTCGTAAATATATCCAATGGTGTTTACCGAGTTGGGTTAATACGACGAGTGCTGGAAAAATCGAGCTTTGCAATGAGTCGCATTCGTTGAGTAAAATTTGATTTTGTGCAACGAGTGTGAACTACAGCAATTGTCAAACTCCACTCTTTCGATGATTCTGCGTGCAACAGCTACGTGCCCGCAATGCACAAAAAGTATAGCAATTGGCAAGGTATGGAAGCAATAAAACGTCAAATTGTGTGGTTTTTTACTTTTTATTAGATTCTGTTTCATTCACTTGGTTTTATGCCTTTGCTTTTATTTCCAACGATTTCGCCTGCATCGAACCATGCAAACCAATTTTATTGGTTCTAAATTACTTCGTCAAACTTCACAGAACAGCGCTAGGTTCTTCAAATAAATCATTTTTTATGGTCAAACCACGATGCGTTTTACATCGTCACTGACCCACAGACCTGTTCACCACGTGACACTTCGGGGGTCATCCTCGACCCCCATTGAAACACCACATTGGTCAGAACCTCAACTCGGCGTCCATGTTTGGTGATTCTCCTCTCAAGCTAGACATCTCAATCAGCGCCGTCGCTCCGAGGTTCCCGACCTTTTTGCCGGAGTTCGACGTCGACATCGATCAATGCTATACGTCGCAGAACGTCACGTTCTGCGCTCGGTTTTTGGTCGGATTTGCATTTCTCCTTCGCGCATAGAACGACGAGCGTGACGAGGTTGCGGGATTACCTTGTTCGGAAAGCCCTCTCCACGACCATTATCGATGTTGATTCTGGAGCAACCAGCTTTGTTCTGCCTCAGCGGACGTTTGTGTAACTTTCTTCCTTTTAAAGAGAATCGACGTTCTGGTCCATTACGTCAAGGGTTGACTCGAATGAGTTTTGTAGGTCACCTCGCCAGGAAAGACTGCTCGAGGTAGCGAAACTGGCGTTCAACTCTAGGTAGTGGCAATTAAGCAAAATTTTTGCAATGGCTGCCTCCGTAGACCGTGTAGCACATTCTAATTCGATCGCCGCCGCACCGTCGTACACCCAAACGAGGAAAGTCTGACAAACGGTGTCATGATGATCGTACAGCGCTGCGCTCACCAATACAATTAAAAACAGATTGTAGCGTTGTGGTAATGAGAATGATTGTCGACCAAACAGCTTGAGTTCGATTCTCAAGAGGAAGAAACTTTTGAACAGTTGATGTTTTCGTTAGAAGACTCTTTTTGGGTGCAACTGGGTTAGAGGAATAACCGGTTGCGCTGCTGGAGTTTGCGAACACCTGAGCCGTGCCCCGAATGCAGAACTGCCTTGTCTACCTAGAGATCTACATCCAGCTAAAAAAAAAAATGTTCGGTTTCAACCACGACCAACAGTCCTGCAAACCAGTTTCCAGCCGCCGCTTCGAATGCAAATTCCGGACATTCTGCTCCGCCCCGAAGAAAGCTCTTCAACAGCCGAAACTTTGCGAAAGTGACTGCCGTAATAAAACATCAACGTTAATTGTAATAATTTCGCCGGATGCCCTTTTTTGAGGTCGCCGGCCCGTCGTGTAGTGTGCCTCCGAGGTAGCTGCCACCGTTCCTTTTAAGGGACTCTCCGGTTGAGGGAAACCGGTAACCGTACACTTTTGTGGCGGTTTTTGTAACTTCTGGTGGAGATTCATGTGGGATTCATACTTTGGAGAAGAAAACGACGAAAACGGCTCGTCATCGGGGATGTGACGGACGCGGTGACATTACCATATAAGTGCGTTGCTCTTTATTGTACAAATTATCGAGTGGTGGTTGGATGCAATTTTTTTGCGGCATGGAACATTATCATGTTAGTGGTGGTAATTTTTCGAAGCTGTAAGTGATAATATAATTTTGGAAACATTTTAGAGTAGTGTTGGAGCTTAATATGCGATAATTGAATTAAAAGATCGAGCCGATTTTTCTGTGAAATTTTTAGGTCAGATCTTTTCGATTGTGTAATGAATGCAGGATCAGGGATCAAATCCCGATAAGTCCTATTAAACTTGGATTTTGAAAATGAAAAAAAAGCACAAAATATGACTTGAAACAGGTGGGATTCGAACCCACACCTTTACATTGGTGGTCTGGGACGCTAATCCTTCGGCCATCACAAGGTTAACAATCTAAGAGTTGATCCGTAATGATGAATCATGCCATCTTCTCATCATAAATACGCGTCATAATCATAATAAAAATATCCACGATTTGTCTGAGGAATCCAAAAATTGATTAAAAATCCTTCCTCGGAAATGGATTACAAGGAATTCTGTAAAATGGAAACTGAAAACTTTCACAAAACTACCTTTTTTCGAAAATGTCACATGAAATCGGAAAAAGTTGTCCCGACCCCTCTTGATATGGGTGAAACTTTGTTCTTAGGAGTAATTTTGGTGCCTGATCACGGATTCGTGGTCCATTTTTTATATCTCGTGACGGTGGGGCGGTAAGACCCCTTTCATTTTTGAATATGCGAATAAAGACATGTTTTTCAATAATTTGTACACAGCAAAAAATCCGATGGTAAAATCGCATGCAAAACCATGCACATCACCTTTGTGAGCAAGAGCATGTAATATTGGATGAGAATACGTGTACACAAAAAGCATGTACCGAAGAAAAAATCAGGTCTGCTCACCCCAAAAATTAACAATAACCACGCCCCAAAAAAAAAAAAAAAGTTTTGAAAAAGTTGGTCGTCATCGATCATGGCCATTCATGGTCACCCGCGACAGACACGGACGACGAAACAAAGAGAAACGCAAAAAGTAACTTTTTCAAAACTTTTTTTCGTAAAATCGCGATAACTCGTGATGTTTATAAGCAAACCCCTTATGTCTATATATCAAAATTTTTATAATTGTCTGCTCTACAACTTTGTACAACATTGTTACACTCTAAAAAATAACCCTGCAAAGTTAGAAAAAACACGAAATTTTAAAATGAAAAATTTTGTTCTAAATGAAAAAATGACCCTTCTGAGACAATGTAGATTCGAAAAGTACATTAAATTTCCCATAAAATGACATGTTCCAAAAATTTTTACAGTCGAGTAACGGAAAATGGGAGAATTTTTAAAACTTTTTTAGTGTTTTTTTTTTTATGAAAAATACGTTTATTCGGAATTCTGAGTACGCCATCAAATCGGGCGTCTAATTTTACATAAAAGTCCCTTTGACATCAAATTTCTATCTCATCACCGTTTCAGGCTGCAAATTGTTGAAAAACACCTCTTTTTTCGCATGTTCAAAAATTGAAGGGGTCGTACCGCCCCTCCGTCACGAGATATCAAAAAACGGACCTCGGTTTCGTGATCAGGGACAAAAGTTACCCCTTAGGACAAAGTTTCACGCAAATCGAAGAGGGGTCGGGGCAACTTTTCCCGATTTCGTGTGAGTTGGTAGAGAATTACCCATGTCTAATTCCTAATCATGTAATACTCATATAGTAATTATTTCAATTTTTATTTTTTCTATTTGTTTTCGACAAAAACGTTTTAAAAAAGTTATTACTTTCAAAAGTTGCGAAAAATTCTCGCTCATTTGATCCCATATTTCAAAAAACTAAATTTTCAGTACATTTTCGAAGTTTTGGGAAAAAATATTGTACTTAAAAAAATACGTTCGAAACATATAAAAAAAATCTCGATCATTAGATACCTATATTGCAATAACTAAATGTTTGAGTATGTTAGCATAAGCATAAGCATAAGCATAAGCATAGGTGCCCACCCGCAGTTGCTACTCCGTTATTGACCAGGACCTCCAGAAGTTACATCCACGAGCCGTGGAAGATAAGTGGGTGCTATCTTTCCTCGCTTCGCAACTTCTCAAAGGCCCCTATCATGCTGATCAATACCGGCGCCGGCCACGACCAGTGGTAGGGTCACGGGGAAGTGGATGGGAATGTTAGTCCGATACTTGAGTGATAGAGACCGCCCAATCGACTGCTTCTCCGACAAAGTATCACATGAGTTTTGAGGGGGTTAGTAGATGGGTATGAGGTCAGGATTCACGAGTGGCAGTGATGTGACCATGAGCATTTTGTTTATCGGTTGAAATTTTAAATCTTAGGCAGCCGGCTGCGGAAAGATAAATAATTGATTATTTAAAAAGTTTGTTTTAATCGAACGCGTGCCAACCGAGCGGTAGTGCTATGGGCTGGACTTATCAGTATATTTTTACTGTTGGTACAATTAAGATAACTTGAGCAAATGTCAAAAATAGTAGATGAGTTAATACTAAAGCTGCCAGTTGGAATAAATTATTACGATCAACGAATATAAACGAAAAGAAAACAGGACACCACGTAACCGATTGTAATGAAATTAAAACAATAACTTAAACGAACTTAACCGGCGGCGTGCCTTCCTATCAACGATGATAAAAGAAGGACTTATAAATTTAAAATATAAAAAGACTCCAAAAACACGTTGCATAGTAACCGCGAAGTCCCGCTACTCACAATCGAATCCGAAAGATAGCTATCTAGAATTTTAAATATAGTATTAATTCGACCGCGATCCTCCAGAAATTCTTCGTCGGCGTGCCTTCCGATCAACGGTGATGTAAGAAGGGCTTTATTCATTAAAATGATTTTATATCATAAGCCTTAAAACATAATCGTCGGCGTGCCTTCCGATCATCGATGATATAGAAAGGACTTAATCCAGCAATACGACTTGCTTGTCTCGAAAAAAAGAATTCGGATCGTTTCTATCGAAAACTATGTAAAGAGAACAAAAAAACTCATTGGCCAACGAACGCGCGAACTAAAAATAAAGAAAAAAAAAAAAGAAGAAGAAGAAGACCAATCACCCCATGCACACAAACAGCGACACAAAAGAGATGAAAACAACACTAATCAGAAGAAATCCAATCACCCCATGTACACAAATAGCGACACAAAAGAGATGGAAAATAACACGAAAAAACAGGACTGCGCGTCCACACAGGCACCGCACTACTGATGCCATTATTTAATTATAATGACCAATCACCCCATGCACTCGAACAGCGACACAAAAGAGACGGAAAATAACACGTACAAACAGGACTGCACGTCCACACAGGCACCGCACTACTGATGCCATTATTTAATTATAATGACCAATCACCCCATGCACTCGAACAGCGACACAAAAGAGACGGAAAATAACACGAAAAAACAGGACTGCGCGTCCACACAGGCACCGCACTACTGATGCCATTGTTCAATTATAATGACCAATCACCCCATGCACTCGAACAGCGACACAAAAGAGACGGAAAATAACACGAAAAAACAGGACTGCGCGTCCACACAGGCACCGCACTACTGATGCCATTATTTAATTATAATGACCAATCACCCCATGCACTCGAACAGCGACACAAAAGAGAAGGAAAATAACACGAAAAAACAGGACTGCGCGTCCACACAGGCACCGCACTACTGATGCCATTGTTTAATTATAATGACCAATCACCCCATGCACTCGAACAGCGACACAAAAGAGACGGAAAATAACACGAACAAACAGGACTGCGCGTCCACACAGGCACCGCACTACTGATGCCATTATTTAATTATAATGACCAATCACCCCATGCACTCGAACAGCGACACAAAAGAGACGGAAAATAACACGAAAAAACAGGACTGCGCGTCCACACAGGCATCGCACTACTGATGCCATAATTTAATTATAATGACCAATCACCCCATGCACTCGAACAGCGACACAAAAGAGACGGAAAATAACACGAAAAAACAGGACTGCGCGTCCACACAGGCACCGCACTACTGATGCCATTGTTCAATTATAATGACCAATCACCCCATGCACTCGAACAGCGACACAAAAGAGAAGGAAAATAACACGAAAAAACAGGACTGCGTGCCACACAGGCACCGCACTACTGATGCCATTGTTTAATTATAATGACCAATCACCCCATGCACTCGAACAGCGACACAAAAGAGACGGAAAATAACACGAACAAACAGGACTGCGCGTCCACACAGGCACCGCACTACTGATGCCATTATTTAATTATAATGACCAATCACCCCATGCACTCGAACAGCGACACAAAAGAGACGGAAAATAACACGAAAAAACAGGACTGCGCGTCCACACAGGCACCGCACTACTGATGCCATTGTTCAATTATAATGACCAATCACCCCATGCACTCGAACAGCGACACAAAAGAGACGGAAAATAACACGAAAAAACAGGACTGCGCGTCCACACAGGCACCGCACTACTGATGCCATTATTTAATTATAATGACCAATCACCCCATGCACTCGAACAGCGACACAAAAGAGAAGGAAAATAACACGAAAAAACAGGACTGCGTGCCACACAGGCACCGCACTACTGATGCCATTGTTTAATTATAATGACCAATCACCCCATGCACTCGAACAGCGACACAAAAGAGACGGAAAATAACACGAACAAACAGGACTGCGCGTCCACACAGGCACCGCACTACTGATGCCATTATTTAATTATAATGACCAATCACCCCATGCACTCGAACAGCGACACAAAAGAGACGGAAAATAACACGAAAAAACAGGACTGCGCGTCCACACAGGCATCGCACTACTGATGCCATAATTTAATTATAATGACCAATCACCCCATGCACTCGAACAGCGACACAAAAGAGACGGAAAATAACACGAAAAAACAGGACTGCGCGTCCACACAGGCACCGCACTACTCAATAACTAAATGTTTGACTAAATGTTTGAGTATGTTTTAGAAAAATTAAGTAGTTAAGTTTTGTAAAAAAAATTAGTGTTTAGAAAAATTACCTCCGGAAGGTATAAAAAAATCCCTGTCAGTTGATATTCATATTGTGAAATACTACATCAATGTACTTTTTCGAAGACGTCGTTGTTTCATGAAAATGTTAAGTTACTTCCAATATTTTTTTAAGTCGAGCGTTTTTTCGAAATTATCAAAAGATTTTCAATTTAAAAAAAAAACGAAGGTGACAAAGTTTGTCAAATCGAATTTGTGTGACAAAAGTTAAAGGTCCCTAACCTTAAAGTTGTGTCGTTAGGTCAGTCTAGAAGTAAAAGTCGACTCCCTGGGAAAAAAATCTCAACTGCTTCGGTAGACTCGCTGGTCGGCAGATGGACTCACAATCCAAAGGTCGTCAGTTCGAATCCCGGGGTGGTTGGGAGCTAAGGTGTAAAAAGAAGTTTGGATTGTCTCAGCGTTTTAAGTCTTTCAGACACCTAGTTTCAGATAGGAATCTCGCAATAGAGACCGTCAATTCCATTCTATTAAGCGAACCATTTGATTTGTTGTTTTTTTTTGAGTCGATGGGAAAAATACCAAATTAAAGCTCGCAAAAAAAAATACGAATAACTAGGGAATAACCAGAATTATATCCAAAATATTCATGACAGGTTATGAAAATTACATCTACACATCGTCCATAATTGTATATATTATTTTCTCAAACGCGCAAAGGTTTCTGGTCGTATTTTTTGACGTGTGCACTTAACCTTTGCCCAAAACGTCTCTTATCTGTCAACCGATGCATGCGAGCTTCAAGCTTGTGGATTAAGGTGCGGTGATCAAAGGATTACCACGAAAGCCGTACGAGAATGGCTTGATATTCAGACATAAAAACATCTTGAGGGGGAAGGGTTAACGAGTACTCGCTCCCCCCTCTCCCCTCTTGACTCTCATTATTCATTCGTTCTGCGCGTTTCGTTTTCCATTTCGTTGACGTTTCTCGCGAAAGTGATTTACCGAGTTGACGTGCGTCGCACCAGAGTGCTGTTTGACAATGATGTGTGGTTTGATTTTATCCCGCAGAGTGGCGTTTTTCGGTGCCGCGCGCCGGTCTGACGGTGTAATTTTGGTGGACTCTGCTGGACAAATTAATGCTCAATTACACTTGAGAGTACAAGACTTTGGACAATGGTTTTTAAAGGGGAAATTTCTTTTTTAAGTAGAATAGGGTGGTCCTAGCCTTTTTCTATAAAATAATGTTCTTGTAAAAATCGCTTAAAAATGCGTTTTAAAATAATTACTATTAGATTTGCACTGAAAGATCTGTGAACCACCCTAACGAAAAATTCGCGAAGAATCCTCACCCAAACGGCGGTTGCATGATTGTGATGCATGGCTGCATGAAAGTATATCAGAATCTGCATGAAAACTGTCCTCATGCATTTTTTGCGATATAGGGGTATGACATTTTTGCCCGTTACCGACAATTATCGACATTACCGACGGCTTTTTGGTTGTATTTTACAAAAAAAAAAACTCTTATTTGAACTAGGATTGAACCACCAACTTCTTGATTATTGATCCGACACGCTACCACCGCGCCATGGACGCTTGATGAAATGTAAGTGAAAGAGCACCAACATATTCTTCTCTTTGGAGTGTTGCTCAGGGACGGGCCTGCATTATATGTGTTGGTGAGAACTGCAGATCGCTGAAATGTTTACACGCGGGCAAAAATGATCTAGGGGCTTGCTGCAAAAAATGTTATAAAATATGACATTTTCTGCAGCAAATCCACTGTTGCAGATTTTGAGATATTTTTTTCCTTTGGGTGCAGCAATTCCGACAATTTCTTCCCGAAAAAGGGCCCCGCTTGACATGCGCGGATTTCTCCGGCAAGGCCCCCGAGGCGGTTCAGTCCAGTGCCTGAATAACTCTGACTTGTGGCCACACTTAACGGTATCTTCTGCATGTCTTGGCGGCGGCGGCAGTCGATTGACCGATTTTCCACAGCCGCCGTCAGATATCATCGGCCTGGACCTGGGCAGGGCTGCCCTCGAAAAGACCCTACATGATTCTCTCATGGGCACGGGAAGAAAATTGGATTTTTTTAAATTCCGATTGACCTTAACATTATAAAAGAACTTAAAACGATTTGTAAACAAACAGTGGCAAATTCTTTGAGGCCCTTTTGAAATGTTTTACACAAGTAAATTAGAATACTAATACTAAATTTTGAATTTTTACAGCAAATTCAGTATAAGAAAAAAAAAACTTATCCTGAAGTCGTTTGACGATGTCCACACTTCAAAATGTAATAAATAAAACCGTGATTTTTTTTTACTGTGCAGAAGTTCAGATCAATCTTCCAGACTTGCACATCATAAGACGAACACCCTCCGCCACAACCGCGGTCGACTCCGATTTGGTTCGATTGATCGGAATTTTGCTTATACACGATGATAACACACACTGCGCCTGGGCAGGGCTGTCTGTCGAAGATCAGCCGGGAATTCAATCGAGGTAAAACCCACTGCGATGCGTGGATGAGAAAGATGTCGGGGTCGAAAATGGGTTCAATGTGGTTCAAGTCAGTCAGAGGAGGAAGATTGGCGAAAAGTGGTTCTTGGAAAGATTGATTCAACCATCAGGATATTCAATCGACGTCAGTTTTGCATCCGAGCTTTTCTCAGAAAAAAATAGGAGTTCTTCAAATCACGCGGAAATTATGTTTTCATGTGTTCATCTGCTCCTCATTTCGAACAACACTGAAAATTGCTCGAACCAAGAACCTACATAACCTCAACCAGCTTGGCGTACCGACCTGTGAAATCAAGGTCATCGCTAATAACGCTAATCAATCACACCGGCCGGCCGGCGATCAATCTTGGTCTTGTTATGATACGCCACAACGTTGAGGTTATGTTTTGGCATGAATCAACTCGCATTTCGGAACAGCCATTTCTCGTTAGTTGAAAGAGCCAAATTAGGACAATTTCTTGCTTTTCACGAGGCACGAATCGATTTCCCGTCGACGTTCCCGATCCTTGCTAGGACTAATTCGTACACTGAACCCCCGTTAGTTTGACTACGATTGCTTAACAAATTGTGTCATTTGATTTAATTTGACATTTCATTTAAATATATCACAAACCAGTGTCAACAGTGACAGTTGGTCCGAATCAAAAAGGTGTCAAACCAACGGGGTTTCAGTGTAGTCTGGAGCGAAAAAGGGTGTCTTGGACACTACTCGGTTGGTGGTCCCCTTGTGCTATGCTATGCAATATTTTGTGTCCCTCTTTCAGAAATTGTAATAAAATCGAATGGTTGTGCAGCAGCAGGAGAAACTGCACGGCAAAGAGTTGAAAAAGGAGTCGTTGTTGTTTTGCCAGTCAAAATAAACAACCGTGAGCGGGATCACGTGAGTGTGTTTGTGTATGTTGTGCTTTGTTTGTGTAGGAGTTATGTTTATGTTTACGAAGGAATCCAGGCGAGCAAAAAGGCTAGACTTCACCAAGTTCCACAGACAATTGGATGATCTACTAATTCGAATTTCGATACTTTGAACTATTGTATTTTTTAATCCGGTTGAAACTTTTATGGTGCCTTTGGTATGCCCAAAGAAGCCATTTTGCATCATTAGTTTCTCCATGGGTAATTCTCCGCCAACTCACACAGCAGTTGCCCCGACCCCTCTTCGATTTGCGTGAAACTTTGTCCTATGAGGTAACTTTTGTTCCTGATCATGAATCCGAGGTCCGTTTTTTGATATCTCGTGACGGAGGGGCGGTACGACCCCTTCCATTTTTGAACATGCGAAAAAAGAGGTGTTTTTCAATAATTTGCAGCCTGAAACGGTGATGAGATAGAAATTTGGTGTCAAAGGGACTTTTGTGTAAAATTAGACTCCCGATTTGATGGCGTACTCAGAATTTTGAATAAACGTATTTTTCATCGAAAAAAACACTAAAAAAGTTTTAAAAATTCTCCCATTTTCCGTTACTCGACTGTAAAAATTTTTGGAACATGTCATTTTATGGGAAATTTAATGTACTTTTCGAATCTACATTGTCCCAGAAGGGTCATTTTTTCATTTAGAACAAAATTTTTCATTTTAAAATTTCGTGTTTTTTTCTAACTTTTCAGGGTTATTTTTTAGAGTGTAACAATGTTCTACAAAATTGTAGAGCAGACAATTACAAAAATTTTGATATACAGACATAAGGGGTTTGCTTATAAACATCACGAGGTATCGCGATTTTACGAAAAAAAGTTTTGAAAAAGTTTGGTCGTCATCGATCATGGCCATTCATGGTCACCCGCGACAGACACGGACGACGAAACAAAGAGAAACGCAAAAAGTAACTTTTTCAAAACTTTTTTTCGTAAAATCGCGATAACTCGTGATGTTTATAAGCAAACCCCTTATGTCTATATATCAAAATTTTTGTAGATTCGAAAAGTACATTAAATTTCCCATAAAATGACATGTTCCAAAATTTTTTGCAGTCGAGTAACGGAAAATGGGAGAATTTTTAAAACTTTTTTAGTGTTTTTTTCGATGAAAAATACGTTTATTCGGAATTCTGAGTACGCCATCAAATCGGGCGTCTAATTTTACATAAAAGTCCCTTTGACACCAAATTTCTATCTCATCACCGTTCCAGGCTGCAAATTGTTGAAAAACACCTCTTTTTTCGCATGTTCAAAAATGGAAGGGGTCGTACCGCCCCTCCGTCACGAGATATCAAAAAACGGACCTCGGTTTTGTGATCAGGGACAAAAGTTACCCCTTAGGACAAAGTTTCACGCAAATCGAAGAGGGGTCGGGGCAACTTTTCCCGATTTCGTGTGAGTTGGTAGAGAATTACCCCCATATCATTTTCCATACAAATTTGGCAGCTGTCCATAAAAAATGATTTTCGAAAATTCAGAAATCTGTATCTTTTGAAGGAAGTTTTTGATCGATTTGATGTTTTCACGTTCAATTTCAAAAGGGCGTAATATTGCAGCTTTTTAAAAATATTTTTTTCGAAACTGGGAAAAAATTAGAACTTATTTTAAAAAATGAATAACTTCGACTATTTTCAAAAAAGTTACCTAAAAATGGCTAAAACTTAAAAGCTGCGCACTTTATCAAAATTTCTCCAAAGTTTCTTTTGATTGCAAATTCGATTTTATATCGAAAAATGATGTTGAAAAAAATTTCGATCAATATTTTGATTTTTTTTAAATCAGGATTGATTAAAAAAACTCATAACTCGGTCAAAGATTTTTTGCCCGTTCTGGAAATTTCTGAAAAATTTGCAATTGATGTCCCCTTAAACATATCAGAAATTAAAAAAATATAGCAATAGTGTTTTTTTTTGCAAATCAAGTTTTAGTGACAAAAAGTGAAATTAAAAATCACAAAAAATCTAAAGAACTAATCATAAAATTCCTTCAAAAGATACAGATTTTTGAATTTTCATTTATCATTTTTGTATGGACAGCTGCCAAATTTGTATGGAAAATTATATGGACAAACATTGCTGCTTTAGTCATAACGAAGGCACCAGCAAAGTTTCAGCCGGATTAGAAAATACAAAAATTAATCAAACGACCGAAATTTCAGAGAATTGCTCTATTATTCTTTCTTTCGTTGAACTGCAGGCCGCCATGGAGGGCGCCGGTATTGACCAATATATCTTTAGGTGCTATCTTATGAACATGAATTTTCCCCATTTCTTATTGATTTTATAACTTCAGCCTAAACGGCAATTACGGATTTGCAACCCATCGACAGTCCACGGTTTCAAAAAAGTTAAAATGTACGTCGTCATCCCCTTGTCTGTGACCGGCATTTCTCGCAAGAAACGCCTTGCGTCAAACTCAGACCCCGTCTGGGTCCTATCAAGCTTTGACCTGACTCAAGGAAACGAGTTAAGTGGGGTTTCTCCATACGGAAGAAACGGAACACCTGGCTGTGTTCTTATTACGTTTGTTTTTTTTTTGTTTCTGTAATTAAAACGCACACGCACCCGCACCACTGCTCGAGACGTACGAGTTCAGCGACCTATTCTCGCCAAATGTGTTCAAAAGTCAACCGTTTTCTGTTTCCGCCGAATGTTTTCTATTTGAATTTGAGAGTGATAGTGTTTTAGGCAAATATTTCGAAAAACTTTCTCTACAAATTCAATATTGACCACCTTTTGCCGGTCAACACCGGCTAAATCAACACGAACCGTCGGTTCTCACGAGAACTAGCAACGTTTCTTAAACCACGTTGAAGCAATTTTGCCGATGCAGCTACCCACATTTGCCTGTCTCATGCGGCAGCGTTTAATTCCGAGTTGCGCCACATAAAAAAAACCAGTCCCCAGCAGACAGCATAAATCTCGATTCTTGAAAACAGTCAAAAAGGTGACCTAGGAGGAGGAGTGTCTGCTCGTAACCTAGATCGCTTATTAAAGATTCATTTTTGCGATGATCGATTGTTTCACAAGTAAAAAACCCTTCTGGAGTGGTTTGATGATGGTAGAAGCAGCTGTTAGATCGATTACGAAATCGTAAATCGTGAATCGTGCACAGATTGGTCTTTAGGTCTGTGGTGTAATTTGAGGTTTGTGCGGAGTCAAGTTTTTGTGAATATTAAGAGAGCCGAGCTTGAAGCTTGATTAGCGTGGTTAGCTAATCGGACGTACCTGTGCTGTGGTGTCAAGTTTCGAATTAATAGCTGAAGTGAGGGCAGGTGTGAGGAGAACGACAGTTAAGATAATTGTGAGGTATTTTAATTTGGACCATCTCGTGATTGGTGTGTAATGCCTGTGTGCATGCTAATGCGGCGCTGAAGGGCATTCCCAGAATGGTATGATTGAGCGAATTGGCGTTGAATCGAAGTGCCACTTGATGTCTTTTTATGGATACATTTTTTACAGTTTAATTGAAATTTTCTCTTTTCATCGTTTCTCAACGTCGTGACCTATTCAAAATCCAAAATAAAACGTTATTTTTAAAGTTATGCTAAAAAATGATTCTTTTATTTTTATTTTTTTTTAATCTTATTTAACACTTTTATGTTTTTTTTTTATTTTAATCAAACGGAGAAAATCGAAAAGTGTCGACTGCTGTGGAAATGTGGAAACTTTAAGTCTGACAATGCTGCTTGAAATCGAAAATAATCTTATCTAAGCATATCTAATCCAACACAAAAATTTCTCACTTGCAACTTTAATAAATAATTGTTCAACACACAACGTAGTTTTGTAAAGTAGTAATTTAACCCTCTACTGCCCAATTATCAATTTTTCCTGTGTTCAGGTGGTAATTTTGAGCTTTACTTCCCTTGTTTTATGTTTTTCTTGTTATATTTTTAATATATTAATTTGCATTTATCTTGTTTAGTTTATGTTTGTTTTTGGCTTATTCTACCACCTGGTATAATTACATTTCTCGGGTGAGTTTTCAAAAAGCCGCAAGAGCCACCGTGACCTCCGACACTAATATTCGCATTTCTCCAAATTGTAACAAAATTCCATCTATTTTTTGTTTGGAGCACTTGAAAGACGTGTAGATAAACAATCTTAAGAGGCAGTATTTGTAAATATTGCTCGGTTTGTTCTAGAGGTCGTATCGAGGTGCTCCGATTTGGATGAAACTTTCAGCGTTTGTTTGTCTATACATGAGATGAACTCATGCCAAATATGAGCCCTCTACGACAAAGGGAAGTGGGGTAAAACGGGCATTGAAGTTTGAGGTCCAAAAAACCTTAAAAATCTTAAAATTGCTCGCATTTCCGTAAAACTTCATCAATTCCAACTCTCTTAGATGCATTCGAATGGTCTTTTGAAGCCCTTCAAAATGTGTGGAGTTGTAAATTTGATTTAAAAAATAATTAAATAAAACATTTTTGAAAAAAGAAACAGATCTTATTTACCCAATGATCAATACGTCAAATGCTGTATCAAGTAGGCGAAAACCTGTTTTACCCCTAATCCAACAAATTGTTAAAAAATATTTTAATTCATTCTAAATGGCAATTTTTCCAATCAAATTTACAACTCCAATACTTCTAACTTACGTGAAATTGTCCGAGGATTCCGAATATGACAAAATTGAGACCAAAAAGTGCCGCTATGGCGACCTACAGGGCAAAAACTAACGTTGTAAAATGTTTGTTCCAGAAAAATCGAAAAACTATGAGAAAAACTGCGATTGGTCAAAAAGTTAACACCGTAGGCTTATAGTCCATGTTATTACCTATCTTTTGACTTATGGGAGTATGGGTGTTGGAGGCTGTTGAAAAAAGATATTAAGGTTTTAAAAAATCAATTTTTGACAGTAATTTGCAAAAGCTAAGAGAAAAAGTCAAACCAATCCTGGATGTCTATGGCACATTTTGAAGGGCTTCAAAAGACCATTCGAATGCATCTAAGGGAGTTGGAATTGATGAAGTTTTACGGAAATGCGAGCAATTTTAAGATTTTTTAGGTTTTTTGGACCTCAAACTTCAATGCCCGTTTTACCCCACTTCCCTTTGTCGTAGAGGGCTCATATTTGGCATTTCATCCAAATCGGAGCACCTCGATACGACCTGTTACACATTGGTGAAAAACTCGCTCTTAAGCATTGCATTTTTGAAATGTGTTTTTCGTAAGTAGGTCGAATACCGAGGCAAACAAGGCTTTGTTTATCATTGGCTCTTACAGCTTTTAGAAAACTAATCCGAGATTTTGTTTATCTATTTTTTTCACGTTTTTGCAATTTTTCAATTTTTTGCTTGTTTGTCACATTTTCTGCTATAAAATGGCACCATCATCATTTAAATTGCAAAAAGAAATGCATAGAGGCATAGTCTGGGACAGTACAAAAATTACTGCATACTTCTTTTTACTGAAAATATAGGAAATTTTAGTAAAAAACACAGCCAAAGTTGACCCCTAAAAACATGACATTTTTAAAAACATTGGCAAAGTCACATGAAACAAGTTAAACTTCCAACCTTGAAATTTTCTAAAATTTTAAGAGTTCTTCTTTCCAATGCTTTTAAAAGATCAAAAATCGGTTGGAAAATTGATTTTTGTCGATTTTTTAGATCGAAGCCCGTCTAAAGGCGGGGTTAGGTTGTAGAGGGTTAAAAAAATCAATGTATGTCTCAATTGAAGCCGAATTTCTCAATAAATAGTGTTGTTCAAGTTTTGTTTGCTTAAAAAACAGAGGTGTCAAAAAATCTTAGTATTTCATGATATTTCACAGCTTTTTTATAAATACAGCATCGTATTTTTTTTTAAATCCTATAATTTCCAAAATCATCAATAAAACAAGTGCCGAAGGATTCTGAATTTATCCAAGATTATTGTGTATAATTAATACTCAAAATTCTTAGAAATGAGGTTTTTTCAAATCTTTCTTTTTCGTATGAATTAACTATTCCATTTCTTATATAAATAACTGTTTTTTTTTCACTTTTCAATAATGTGTTACAGTTCGAAACACTATGTTTTCATAATTGTGGCCACGAACTTTAAAAGAGAACTCTATTTTGTTCTATTCCATTGCTCCGGAAAAGTTTTTCATCTTTTTCGGGATAATTAAAATTATTTGTTTAATAACTTCTTCTTTTTATCAAAAGATCCTTTAATTTTTTTACATGTTGGATTTTTTATCTCTGTTTGACTTTCCAGACTTCATTTTTCGAAGGCTTTTGATCAAATTTCAATCACGAGATTTTTTTTTTCGTTGACTTAACAACTGACCTAAACAACTCTGGTATTTTTGTTACGTTATTGAAAAAATAACTTATTTTAGAACCAAAACAAAAAAAGCATGACTTTTTTTTTCAACAAAAATCGCCAAAACGCCACATCGTCTTGCACGCAATATTGCGTTCAACATTTCTACGCGCGTTCACTGTTGAACGCTCCACAATGCCTACCAGCAGGCGCATTGAGATGAGTTTTTCATTTGCGATCGTTCTCTCTTCTCCAATGCTGATCACGATTTTCCGTTTGTGGAGCGTGTTTCTATGTTGCCGTATGTTTGGAGCTGTTTATTGTGGATTGCATTCTTTTTTATTGCATGAAAGTTTGTCGTTTCTTCAAAGTTTGTTGATTTTTTAAGTATTATTTGTCGTGGTTATTTTAGCATGCAGCTTTTTAAAATAATTTTCTCAACATTTGTTTGTGTTGTATGGAATTTTTCTTAAGATTGTGTTGAACAAAATATTTCCTTCATTTTTATTTTGGATAGTTTTTAATTATGTTCTAAATTGTGAAATAAAAGAGCTTTAAAACAATTGTTTATTTCTCAATCCCTTTTTTAGTTTTGTACTTCTAATTTTTAACCATCAGTTTTTGATGTTACTTGTACTTGTTTTTTGATAAAATTCAGTAAATTGCTTTCCTCCCATTCTTTTGCAAAAAAATCATGCATGTTTGCTAACATTCTCCACGCATCTCGTTAGGCCTCTCTGCCGCGTGCCAAAAGACCATATCATGGCCACTGATGGCGCGGCGGAAGCAAATTATCTAGATATTTACTCTTGTTTTCATTCCGGTCTTGTTTCTTCTGGCCGACGCCGCCGCCGTGCGTTATTTCTTTTTACACCAGGCTTTTTTTCCCCCCATTCATCGATTCATTCATCGTTGCTGGTTTGCTCTTGTTACGCATTTTTCCGAGAGTGCTCTTGACTGGTTGAACTGAGGTTTCATGATTTGAAGAATTTTACGCAGTTGTTTGCAGTCAAGTACATTTGGAAAGCGAAAATATTCATAATTGTTTTTGTTTCAGAAGTTTTGTGTAGGATATGAATCATATAAATGCTTCAGTTGCTACCGTTTTACATTATTTTATGCATTTTGTATCAGTATATCAGCTTATTAATGTTAACTTATGTTCACAGCAGCTACAAAAAATATTTCGACTTGTTCCTATTCTAAAATATCGACTTGTTCTTTCCAATCAACTGTTCCCATATATCGTAAGGTATCAAGTTGATTCCTTCCTTCAATCTAAGCCCCCATCTCCATCAACTTCCCCCGCAATTACCAATCGAAGATAAACGCTCAAAAATTCCTCACCGCTTAATTCCATACATTCGGCGCTGAATTTACCGCACACATTTCTTCACGCTTTTCCCTTGTGATGTTCAACCTGCTTCCCGGTTCTTCTGGTTGGTTCATCTTTATCTCGCTTCTTCCTAAACTGTGCACACACCACACCGTTTGGCGAACAAACGGAACAGAGTTGCGGTTGAAGCCACCCGCATGTTCTGTACCTTGGTGAATCAGTGGGGAATGTTTGTTGGTTTTGTTTTTAAAAATATTTGAAGCTTCATGCTTGAATTATCGCTATTGCTTGGTTAAATCTTAAGTTTACATGCACAAATATGATTTTTTTTATTCGGAAAAACCTGAAAACTTTGTACACTCAATTGATAATGTTTTAATGTGGCCAAATATCGAAATTGGCCTAAATTTCACACAAAAACATTTTTGAAACTCTTTTTTATTTTCCTTGTGCCCTAACTATCAATTAAGCATTTTTGAGCATTATTGAATAGAATTGTCTTAAAAAAGTTATAACTATTTAAAGTTTTTTATATATTCACGACCCTTCAAAATTTTTCCAATAAATCTTACTTATTTTCTCAAAAGGTCCTATGTACATAGGAAACCCATGGTGCATTGGTTGCCTTGAAAAAAAAAATACTCTAGAAATCAGTGGGCAAAACAGGATTTTTTAAATGCATTGTTAGCGAGTTAAACTATGTCGAATGATTTTTTGATATCAAATTATATTAGTACTTTTATATCCGTCCTTTAAAACAATATTTTTAAAGGAATTCTATACGGATAATTCTCCGCCAACTCACACAGCAGTTGCCCCGACCCCTCTTCGATTTGCGTGAAACTTTGTCCTAAGAGGTAACTTTTGTCCCTAATCACGAATCCGAGGTCCGTTTTTGATATCTCGTGACGGAGGGGCAGTACGACCCCTTCCATTTTAGAACATGCGAAAAAAGAGGTGTTTTTCAATAATTTGCAGCCTGAAATGGTGATGAGATAGAAATTTGGTGTCAAAGGGTTTAAAAAAAAGTTTTAAAAATACTCCCATTTTCCGTTACTCGACTGTAAAAAAATTTAGAAATTTAATGTACTTTTCGAATCTTCATTGGCCCAGAAGGGTAATTTTTTCATTTAGAACACAATTTTTCATTTTAAAATTTCGTGTTTTTTCTAACTTTGCAGGGTTATTTTTTAGAGTGTAACAATGTTTTACAAAGTTGTAGAGCAGACAATTACAAAAATTTTGATATATAGACATAAGGGGTTTGCTTATAAACATCACGAGTTATCGCGATTTTACGAAAAAAAGTTTTGAAAAAGTTACTTTTTGCGTTTCTCTTTGTTTCGTCGTCCGTGTCTGTCGCGGGTGACCATGAACGGCCATGATCGATGACGACCAACTTTTATTTATCTAATTTTACATAAAAGTCCCATTGACACCAAATTTCTATCTCATCACCATTTCAGGCTGTAAATTATTGAAAAACACCTCTTTTTTCGCATGTTCAAAAATGGAAGGGGTCGTACCGCCCCTCCGTCACAAGATATAAAAAAACGGACCCCGGATTCGTGATCAGGGACAAAAGTTATCTCTTAAGACAAAGTTTCACGCAAATCGAAGAGGGGTCGGGGCAACTTTTCCCGATTTCGTGTGAGTTGGTAGAGAATTACCCATACATATTCTTTTTTTTTTGTAAAATGTTCAATTTTCAAATAACGACTAATATTTTTAAGAAGCTTTTACTTTTCGATGTTCCAAAAAAACATCAAGAAACATGCTCAGTGTCAAAAATTTTGTTAAAATTTACAGAAAAATGGCTTTTAGTTGAAAATGATAAGTTGATAAATGGAAGATTCAAATATTGGCCTTTTATAAAACAAACATTTCATTGAAGATTTCCAAAGATAGTTTTATTTTTTGCTGACAGTTAAATTCAACTAGAAATCATACTTCAAAACATTTTTAAAAATAATGTGTCACTCTCCTTGCACACAATTATCCCCAAAAGTAGCAGGTAAGCCCATTGGAAATATTACATAAGTTTATGTCGTCCCCTGTTTACATTTGGTCCGGAAAATCAGGGAGCAAAATATATGTTTTCCAAAAACATCAGAATTTTAATGAAAATTGAAATCTCATCAACTGAAAAAAAAATCTCAAATAAATTGTTCTGCGTTGATAATCATGTTTTCGCTCTTCTGTAAATATTTTGAAATTTTAATAAATTTCACTGTATATTAGGCCGTTGCAAATTTTTTTAAAGTTTATGTATTTTTTTTCAATATCCGTCGATACCTCGATATTTTGAAAACTAATGATTGGAAAGCAACTGGGCGCGTGAAAAATGCATTTTAATACACTTTTTTCATACAAATGTTAAAATCTAGGCTTGTTATTTCAGTTTTTATATTTTTTTGCCCGACTTTGATAAAAAAAACTTCAAAAAATATTTACAACGGCCTTACTGCAGAAAAAAATGTTTTCGTAAAAAGTATATTTTTGTCAATTGTTCGTTATTTTGAAAACTAATGATTGCAAAACAACTGAATAGGTGTACAATTAATTTTAAATAAATTTTTAAATAAATTTTTCATTTAAATGCTGATACCATGATTCGTAATTTCATTTTTCCTACTTTATTTTTTATTTTTTTAACCAACCCCTCGGCTGTAGTCAGAGTCGAGATAATACAATATAAAAAATATTTGCTGCGGCCTAAAATGTTGCAATTAAAAAACATAATTATAAATATAATGTAATTCTAGTACATTCCAGACTCGATTATTCGAAGCCTCGATTATCCGAAGTTTCTTGATTCATCTCGAAACAAATCTAATGTTTAGGGTAAACGGCGCAATGTACAAACAAACTTAATTTTTAAACATTTCTATTATCCTAAGGTTTGTTTGGGACATTTTTTTGTATTTCTTATTTTTTTATTGCTAACATTAAATTCGAGTTTTACGACCTAATTTTAATCAAATTTAAATAGTTGATTGCCTTTTAAAAACATAATGCAGTTTTTCATCATTTCATCACTGACATTTTGGGTGTTATCTTGGTCTTACGTTAGCTCTACAATCAATAATAAGACAACAAGAGAAAAAAAATTTTGGCCTTTGGTATAACACCAACCCTTTGAAAACATATTTTTTCTAAATAAATCTTGCATCTTTAATATTTTTTTAATACTTTTTACCTACAGGCTAGAATTTTGATTATTTTTTACCTGCCTCGACTTCAACCAGGGCCTATAGACGAAAAATTCAATTAGATGAAGTTGGATTTTAAAGAAAAATATTGAAAAGATACACGAAAACAATCTGAAATGAAACTCAGATTGGGTATCGGGAAATTAAATTTATCTCAATATTAAAAAGAGAAGTACACAGAATACCGAGGATAATCTAGGCTATAGTCTTGATTATCCTCGGATATTATTATTATTATTATTTTTTTTATTTGAAAAGATCGAATTACGCAATTTCACAGCTTACTATACTGGAATTTTTCACCTACCTCAAGGTTTTCATTTCAGAATATCGAAACAATTATCAGTTTTTCTTCGGGCCAATGTGTTCTTAACATAATTTACAACTTTTTTTTACAATTTTGTAATATTTACATGCCCATTTAACATGAACAACACGCAAAATTAAAATAGACTTGGATGGTGATTATGCAAAATAGCTTCTTTTGACATAGGACACAAAGTTTCAGTGAAATAAAAAAAAAGGTAAACAATCTCGAAAAAAAGATGTAAAAATCGTTTGCTCAAATGATTGGTTTTGCAATATGAGCAGTTCTCTAGGATTTCGGTCATTCGATTTTTTTTGTATTTTTTAATCCGACTGAAACTTTTTTGGTGCCTTCGGTATGCCCAAAGAAGCCATTTTGCATCATTAGTTTGTCCATATAATTTTCCATACAAATTCGGCAGCTGTCCATACAAAAATGATGTATGAAAATTCAAAAATCTGTATCTTTTGAAGGAATTTTTTGATCGATTTGGTGTCTTCGGCAAAGTTGTAGGTATGGATACGGACTACACTGGAAAAAAATAATACACGGTAAAAAAAATTTGGTGATTTTTTATTTAACTTTTTATCACTAAAACTTGATTTACAAAAAAACACTATTTTTAATTTTTTTTATTTTTGATATGTTTTAGAAGGCATAAAATGCCAACTTTTCAGAAATTTCCAGGTTGTGCAAAAAATCACTGACCGAGTTATGAATTTTTTAATCAATACTGATTTTTTCAAAAAATCGAAATTTTGGTCGTAAAAATTTTTCAACTTCATTTTTCGATGTAAAATCAAATTTGCAATCAAAAAGTACTTTACTGAAATTTTGATAAAGTGCACCGTTTTCAAGTTATAGCCATATTTAAGTGACTTTTTTGAAAATAGTCGCAGTTTTTCATTTTTTTAAATTAGTGCACATGTTTGCCCAGTTTTGAAAAAAATATTTTTGAAAAGCTGAGAAAATTCTCTATATTTTGCTTATTTGGACTTTGTTGATACGACCTTTAGTTGCTGAGATATTGCAATGCAAAGGTTTAAAAACAGGAAAATTGATGTTTTCTAAGTTTCACCCAAACAACCCACCATTTTCTATCGTCAATATCTCAGCAACTAATGGTCCGATTTTCAATGTTAATATATGAAACATTTGTGAAATTTTCCGATCTCTTCGAAAAAAATATTTTTGGAATTTTCAAATCAAGACTAACATTTCACAAAGGCCAAACATTCAATATTACACCCTTTTAAAATGTTTGTCTTGATTTGAAAATTCCAAAAATATTTTTTTCGAAAAGATCGGAAAATTTCACAATTGTTTCATATATTAACATTGAAAATCGGACCATTAGTTGCTGAGATATTGACGATAGAAAATGGTGGGTTGTTTGGGTGAAACTTAGAAAACATCAATTTTCCTGTTTTTAAACCTTTGCATTGCAATATCTCAGCAACTAAAGGTCGTATCAACATAGTCCGAATAAGCAAAATATAGAGAATTTTCTCAGCTTTTCAAAAATATTTTTTTCAAAACTGGGCAAACATGTGCACTAATTTAAAAAAATGAAAAACTGCGACTATTTTCAAAAAAGTCACTTAAATATGGCTATAACTTGAAAACGGTGCACTTTATCAAAATTTTAGTAAAGTACTTTTTGATTGCAAATTTGATTTTACATCGAAAAATGAAGTTGAAAAATTTTTACGACCAAAATTTCGATTTTTTGAAAAAATCAGTATTGATTAAAAAATTCATAACTCGGTCAGTGATTTTTTGCACAACCTGGAAATTTCTGAAAAGTTGGCATTTTATGTCTTCTAAAACATATCAAAAAATAAAAAAAATTAAAAATAGTGTTTTTTTGTAAATCAAGTTTTAGTGATAAAAAGTTAAATAAAAAAATCACCAAATTTTTTTTTACCGTGTATTATTTTTTCCAGTGTAGTCCGTATCCATACCTACAACTTTGCCGAAGACACCAAATCGATCAAAAAATTCCTTCAAAAGATACAGATTTTTGAATTTTCATACATCATTTTTGTATGGACAGCTGCCGAATTTGTATGGAAAATTATATGGACAAACTAATGATGCAAAATGGCTTCTTTGGGCATACCGAAGGCACCAAAAAAGTTTCAGCCGGATTAAAAAATACAAAAATTAAAATTGAAGAAAAAAGACCGATTTCGTAGAGAATTGCTCATATATAAAATTAATTAACAAAATACAAGCTAAGGGTTTCTCTTCCACTTGCGCATGTATCGGCCGCCCAAGTCTCTCTCGGTGTGAACAAATAACGCGGCACTCAAATTGTGCCTTGCAGTTCCTTCCCTCAGAGGCTGTTGCTTTCCTTCCTGCGTTTGAAATTGAAATCGATAATCATTTTCTTCAGCTGTTTTTTGCACTTGAAATTTGTTGGGTTTTTCATCATTTTTATGAGCTGAATAAATGTTTTTTTTTTTATTATGAAATTTCCAATTTCTATAAAATGTTTGCTTTCTTACAACAATTCAAGCCATTTCAAACAAAACTCCCATTGATTGGATTCTTTCCCTCAAGTGAATTTTCTCACAGTTCATTCAATCCGACCAACTCTTCCCCTCCCTCCCCCTCACCAAACATATGGCCAGGTGTTAACTGCATAGCGCCCGTCCATAACCAACCAGCACCACCAGCGCAAAGCGGGCGGCCGGTAAGATTAATGCTGCGGTTTCACCCACCAATTTGCGCATAAGTTGCGCCGATTTAAAACGATTTTCCCTCACTTTCCCGGGGAAATTCCGGGGCGGGCAGGGCGCCACCACTTGGGTAACGAGGGGGAGCCAGTGTCGGCCAACAAAAGGAGTGTTCTTCTTCATCTTGGTGTTTCGCTTCTGGAAGAGGTAGTTTTTCCACTGGGGAGGGAAAACAGCGCCCATCAACAGGGCGGAAATTCCAGGGCAAATTTGCTTTTAGACTGCGGCGTAGAAGAGAGAGAAAAAACGGGGCCGGAGCCTAATCGTGTGCCGTACCCCGAGCGGTGATCTAGTTTCAACCGTGAGGAGTTCCTTGCGGCGGATTGTTTGTGGATGAACGTTGGATTAAGTTTGTACAACTTCACGTACTATGTAGGGCAGCAGGTTCCAAGTCGTTGATGAGTCCGCGTGGATGGGATTAATTTAAACCACGTGGGAGAAGAGAGTTGGGACGGCTTGGCCCGAATGCTCGTTAGTTGAGGGAGAGAGATGCTAAGGGCTTTCGAATGGATTAGTCAGTTATTAATTTCGTGAAATATGATTATAGCGTTTTAATATAGCTTTTTTCCCTTTCTCTCTCTATTTACAGGTAAGTTGCACCGGTACCTGGAGGTTTTTGTGCTACAATGTGGTTTGGTTTGATGAGTTCTGATGTTGAACGGTGGATTCTGTGCCGCGGAAGGGTTGGCCGGAACAAACGTGGTGTAATTGATACCCATAAACGCTATCCATTCAAGGAAGAAACTGCACTTTTCAAACATTAGATTTTGTTCTCAATAAAATATTGCTGGATCAGGACTAACTCGGATCATTTTGTACCCTTCGAAAAAGTTTTAGGGAATTGAAATTCCTACTAGAAGGTTTTCTTCAAACAAATTATTCAACAATCTACTTTTAAAAAATATTTTCCAACAAATAAAATTTATGTTAAGGAAAAATAAAACTTGTCTGAAAAGTTTTTTGTTTTTTATCATTAACATAAAACAAATCCCCTTCCAATTGCCACCATAATTTATTTTCGCGCCCTCCCTCTCGCCACCTGCAACCCCCGGGCGTGAAAAGTAAACAATCTATCTGACGCTGATTACCATTATTATCCAATCACCTATCAGTGCAGCGTCCTTCCCGGCTGCCGTCGTCGTCGGGCTTTACACTACCGGGTCGTTACCACTCATTTTACCTGGCCGGGCAAATTGCGCCATCGCTGTCAACCCGTGTTGGTGTGCCCGGAGATGACATATGCACCGTTTAGCTGCTACACAACTTAATCTAGGCGGAATTATTTATTTTTATTTTGTCGGTCCGCTAGCTTCATTATTGAAAATGGCGATTTTTTTAAAGGAAAAAAAATTAAGCTTACAGCAAAAATAAAAGCATGACTTGAATTTTTGAAATAATATTTCGAAAATATGACATATCAAAATATTACCCAACCATTAATACGCTAATTTCGTCACCGATGTCGCCAACAGTGCGTTTGATCTCGCACTAATGATGACAACCATCTCCGCTGCTCTGTGAGCTGAACGACTCTGCCGCTGTCGGTGACAGCACGCAGGTGACAGGGAAGAAAAAGTAAAGTAGTGCAATTTTGTCGTTACGCACCCGGGTTTGAGACAATTGCGGCTTCTTCCCTTGCAGGGTACGTTAAACAATGTTGGGTTTACTTATGTTTTGATTCAGATTTTAGTGAAATTATATTTCGATCGATTTTAATGGTGTTAAAACAATCTTTAAATCCGAAATTTCAAAAATTAGCTTGACAGCTCATTCCGAGAGAACATCACTATCCATTTCGAATAGTTGACTTCCGAATTGCGATAATTTTAATAAAAACGTTTCTTAATCCACCATTAGGTGGGTGGTGCCTTCCTCACATTTACAAAGTAATAATGAAAATAAGTTTATGAAAAAAATATATACCTGATACAGACTTTTCCAGAAAACATGCAGACTCTCATTTGAAGCGATGTGGCAACCGGGCGTTTCGCATCTGGCGCAACTCTCGCACGTAAACAAAAAGACCCGGCCTTTTGAGGTTATGCAAAAAATCACCCTTTTTTGTATCTACAAAAATCTTTTTCTTGGCATAACTTTTTAAATACTTTACTAAACAGAATAAAATTTAATAGGGTCTTAGGGGACCCCAAAAGGAACAGAATAAGGCGGATCCGGCCAAATTCGGTTCAGCCAGTTCTGAGATAAAAAAAAATGGAAAAAAATCATATCTACACACATCCCCACAGACATTTGTTCAGAATTTGATTCTGAGTCGATAGGTATACGTGAAGGTATATCTAGAACGTGTATTTAAGAAGTTCATTTTTCGAGTGATTTTATAGCCTTGCCTCAGTGAGGTGAGGAAGGCAAAAATAATTGAAGTTATCAGGTTTTTTTTTAAGAAATAGCCTAAGATAATACAAGATAATACAAAAAGACTCACGAAAATTTCAGGATGAGTAATTCTCTTCGAAATCGACCGATTTTGGCTTTTTTTTTTATTTGGCTCAAATTTTTTGGGGGCCTTCCCTATGACCAAAGAAGCTATTTTGTGTCATTGGTTCAGCCATACAAGTCTCCATAAAATGTTGGCAACTGTCCATACAAAAATGGTATGTAAATATTCAAACAGCTGTAACTTTTGAGTAAATTCTCTGATCAATTTGGTGTCTTCGGCAAAGTTGTAGGTATTGTTGAGGACTATTGAGAAAAAAACACAAACCGATTTTTTAAATAACTTTTTTTTCACAAAAACTCAATTTCCCAAAATACGTATTTTTGATTTTCGAGATTTTTTGATATGTTTTAGGGTACAAAAATCCGCAACTTTTGAGCCATAGCACGGGTATGAATCTTCAAGCAATTTCAATATGGCGACTTGTATCAGCAGAAAGTGAGGCATTTTCGCTAGTTCTCACTGTTCTGTGTTTAGCGTGCACGTCCGCAAACATCGACCACACACATACTAATACAAAGCGCCACCAAGAGGCAAAAGGTAATTACGAATATTTTTGGCACTTTCGTAAAAAAACACGTGGTTTTTCAAAAACAAATAACAAAACCAACTTTTAAGTGTAGTTCGACTATCAAACTTGTAATTCGTTGCTGATTTGTTCGAAAATAATAAGTTTTTTTGCAGCACCCCTTTTGGACGGACATTTCTGCGCCACCGTTTTGAAAGAGAAAATGATACAGGTTTTTCAGACGCGTCAAAAAATTTGCCACCGATTCACGATTTTTTGAAAAAAACAGTGATTTTTGAAAATAATCAAAATTTTGTACAAATCATAATTCTACATATATTTTTATGTAAAATTGAATTTGCAGTCGAAAAGTACTTCACAGATTTTTTGTTATTGGGCTCCGTTTTCAAGATGCAGCTACCAAAAGTTTAATTTTAGCGAAATATTTTCAGTTTTTTTGATTTTTAAAAATAGTGATAATGAGTGACCATTTCTAAAAATATTTTTTTAAAGAGTTCAGAAAATTTGCTATAAAATTGGGCCAAAAGGGCCAAACATTCAATATTACGCCCTCTTCAAATGTATGTGTTGATTAAAAAAATCTGAAAATATTTTTTTCGAAAAGATCGAAAATTTTTACAAATGTTTCATGTTTAATCATTGAAAATCGTACCATTAGTTGCTGAGATATTGGCATTAGAAAACTCACTATTTTTAAAAATCGAAAAACTTCAAATATTTCGCTAAAATCAAATTTTCGGTGGCTATATCTTGAAAATGGAGCCCTTCATCAAAATATCTTTAAAATACTTTTCGATTGCAAATTCAATTTTACATAAAAAATTATATCAAATTTTGTTTCGAATGTAATTTTGATTTTATCAAAAATCACTATTTTTTCAAAAAATCATTTTTTTCATTTTCAGATTTTTTGACTATGCGGATTTTTGTCCCCTAAAACATTTAGGGAAATTGAGTTTTTGTGAAAAAAAGTTAATAAAAAAATCGGCAATCTCAATTGTCCTCAACAATACCTACAACTTTGCCGAAGACACCAAATTGATCAGAAAATTCACTCAAAAGTTACAGCTGTTTGAATATTTACATACCATTTTTGTATGGACAGCTGCCAAGCCGACTGGGTGACAGGCAACCACGCTTACCCCTACACCATGGTTCCCGGACTATTATTGCAACATTTTTATTTTTAAAACCGCTATATCTCAACAAGGATTGGACAATGATCAATATGGAGACTCTTTTTGAAAGCCCGTCCAATTTCCTACAAGTTTTTCTTTGACCACTTTTTGATACAATGCAACGGCTTCGATGTACAGTTGTTTTTAAATCACAAAATACAAAAATATTCAAATATTCTCAAATCTCATTTTCGAGTACAATTGGCTTCATATTCACAAAAATAGCTTATATAGGGCTAGGATACGAAGTTTCATTGAAATCGGAGAAGGTCGGGTACATAAGTACAGGAAAAATTCCAGATTTGAGCTGGTATTGCTCATGAGTATTTTTTTTTTGTTTATTATAACAAAAATACTTAAGAATTTTTGATCTCCTTAAATTTGTGAACTTAAACTTGATCAATATTGGCCACCTTTACCCTATTTTTCTCTGCAAACTGTCTGTCACTTGTTGCGGAAAATTATGGCCGGATGAGGTGTTTCCTTCGTGTCGCTGTGAGCGCGTTGTTAGTTGTAAAAATTATGGCACCTCAGAATCACGCTTGCTGATTAGAAGTGACTGTGAACTAGATAGGAACTGGATTGGAATTTCTTCGTTGGAATAAATAAGAGCAAAGATTCAACATTTGCTGATTTTTTGCTTTAGAGATAGAAAAATTTCAAATGGTCTCAATGGAAATGGAATGGTTTTTATATCATAGAAAATATCAATCAATCGATCAAAAAAAAAAAGCTCAACTTTGCAAACATAATCAAAAAAATCGTGCAAATTTCTGCACTTGTTCGATAATAGCTCCACTACAAAGAAGGCAATGAGAGGTCGGTATCAATAGCATACCCGATACCACTGTTCACACCAAATTTCCAGCATTCTTGAGCCGATTCAGAGAACCCTCTCGACATTTTTCACACCTTCAGAGTGTTTTAGTTGTTGACGGATGTTTGAACTACACAGTATGAAATGGTTGAAAATAATCTCTGTTAAAACTATCTTAACAAGTTTGCAACAAGTTTTAATTGTTTTCAACTGTGTACTCGAAAGGAGCTTTTTATGCGCGATCCAACGCCTTTCTTGAAGTTCAGCAGTCGATTCAGACGCCATCTCCCAAGTGCAACTCACCAGTGGAGTGGTTGCTGCCACTGATAGTTTCTTTTGTCGCCGTTCAAGTGCACTTTTCGAAAGACTGTAAGGGGCAAAGTTTGACTCGCATATGCACTGTTGAGGTCTTTGTTGGGGTCGTCGTATGTGGGACTTTTAGGGGTTCCAAAAGCTGGGTATTGTTTGCCTCACAGTGAAATTTGGAAGTATTGGACCTCAATGCTTGAAGGATGTTAGGCATTCACAGTATTTCAACCAACCCTGTGCCCAAGTGCGCCGACACATTAGCATTACTCCGGGTCGACATTCCAAAATTTTCTCAACCATGTCCGCTACGGCGAGAGTCGCCATGGTCATCATGGTCAAGTGTCATGGGTGGTTTGGCTTATCGGACGAAAGCATTTTTGTTGTTGTTTTGGTCTCGCCCATTTCCCCGGAAGTCGCGTCTCGTCGTTGAAAACCGGGCCCAAGATCGTATCCCCGTACGTAAGTAGTCCACTCTTTGAACAACAAATTTGCTCGGCGGCGGCGCACTCGAGTTACAGTTTCATTTCCGCGTTTTTATCGGCTCGTTTTGTTTTGTGTCATTTTGGGGGCCGTAGATTTAACAACTTGTTACTGCGGGCACCCCCATAAACCAAAGCGCTTGTGACCACTCTATCAATGACGGTGGCGTGGAGGTCCAAAATCGGCCCGTGCTTGGCCGTACCCAAAGGCGACCGTTATCATCAATTGAAATATTCAAATTAGCATTCAATTCTAATTCAATCTGCTGCACCGTGGAACAACCAAGACCGAGGAAACCTGCGCTGGCCACTTCTGTGTCTCTCAATTTCACCGCAATTACATTATATAGTTGAGTTTTATTGAAGTGTTTCCCCTTGGGCTGGTTTTGGGACCACGAAGGCTACCGAGATACTAAGCTACGGGCAATCTCTGTCGATTGCAGCTTTTCCAGACCTGCAGGTACACTAATCCGAAGGAACAGGGGAGTTCATCCGGAGAAAATTTCCAATTCATTTTCCGGGATGTTATGGTAATCAGTGTTTTTTTTTTTGACATAGGACTATGTCTCTACTTACTATATTGGGGGGCCAGTTCAGAAATTCTATCCAAAGCGTCACTTTTAAGCGTTAAAAAAGGGGACATTTTGAACGCTTATATCTTTTTTCCCTGTGAATCAATCCAGACGGTTGGACCACCAATCGAAAGAGGAAGACTTCAGCTTTCGTATAACTACATAGATAGTTTGACTAAACATAGTTAAAGCACTTAAAACATGCAATCAAAATGAGTAATTTTTCAGTACAAATCGGACTGATGACCAATCAGAGCGAGCGTATGCATTCGAGACCGCGCCCCTTTTGTGCCGTTCTCCGGCTGTGCCGCTATTTAAGCAGAAAATTTCGCAAAAGCAAGTCACTTTGGAACGAGCACTCGAACTGTGCACGTCGGGCCGGCGCGGAGCAGCAGCAGCAGCAGCGGCCAATAGAAGAAGAGGACCAGCAACCAGAAGGAAGAACCACCAGCAGCAGAAGGAGTGAAGCGGACCGCGTTGAAGTCACTATGATACGGCGGTTCTCATGAAAAATGACGAATTGGTGGTGACCACAACCTGGAGTGGCCGGTGCCCTCGAAGTAGGTTCCCCCGGGGCCTGGGGCAATATATTTAGAACCATACGAGTTGTGGCAATATGGGTATCAAAATTCATGGTTTTTTATACTGAACATAATAATGGCCATTTCGACAGTATTGGCCACAACCTGGAGTGGCCGGTACCCTCAAAGAAGGTTCCCCCGGGGCCCGGGGGAACTTTTACAGAACCATACGAGTTGTGGCAATATGGGTATCAAAATTCATGGTTTTTGATACTGAACATAACAATGGCCATTTCGACAGTATTGGCCACAACCTGGAGTGGCCGGTACCCTCAAAGAAGGTTCCCCCGGGGCTTGGGGGGACATTTACAGAACCATACTAGTTGTGGCAATATGGGTATCAAAATTCATGGTTTTTGATACTGAACATAATAATGGCCATTTCGACAGTAGTGGCCACAACCTGGAGTGGCCGGTACCCTCAAAGAAGGTTCCCCCGGGGCTTGGGGGGACATTTACAGAACCATACTAATTGTGGCAATATGGGTATCAAAATTCATGGTTTTTGATACTGAACATAATAATGGCCATTTCGACAGTAGTGGCCACAACCTGGAGTGGCCGGTGCCCTCAAAGAAGGTTCCCTCGGGGCTTGGGGGGACATTTACAGAAACATACGAGTTGTGGCAATATGGGTATCAAAATTCATGGTTTTTGATACTGAACATAATAATGGCCATTTCGACAGTAGTGGCCACAACCTGGAGTGGCCGGTACCCTCAAAGAAGGTTCCCCCGGGGCTTGGGGGACATTTACAGAACCATACGAGTTGTGGTAATATGGGTATCAAAATTCATGCTTTTTGATACTGAACATAATAATGGCCATTTCGACAGTAGTGGCCACAACCTGGAGTGGCCGGTGCCCTCAAAGAAGGTTCCCCCGGGGCTTGGGGGGACAGTTACAGAAACATACGAGTTGTGGCAATATGGGTATCAAAATTCATGGTTTTTGATACTGAACATAACAATGGCCATTTCGACAGTATTGGCCACAACCTGGAGTGGCCGGTACCCTCAAAGAAGGTTCCCCCGGGGCTTGGGGGGACATTTACAGAACCATACGAGTTGTGGTAATATGGGTATCAAAATTCATGGTTTTTGATACTGAACATAATAATGGCCATTTCGACAGTAGTGGCTGTCGTGATCGGGGCTTTCTTTTATAATAAAAACACAGATATTTTGCAATTAACAAACAACACGTCTTATTCCACAGAAATTAACCACAAAACTGATTTGACAATCTTCATTCTCTCTTTCGCCGGCCGCGCGCATCTCGTTGTTTTCTCGCTCGTTGTTCTCTCTCGCAGCTCGCTGGCGCGCTCTCGCACTCAATCCACAATCAGCTAACAAGGCAATATTCATGAAGGTGCGCACTTTTTGTTGCGCTCTTAACTCTTATTTATGAATTATATCAATCTTATAATAAACACTCATTTAATAATTTATTACATATTCAATCCTGCAACCCATAATCCCTACATTCTCCCTCTTTTCTACTCTCAAGATGACGAATATCAATCATAATTCCTAACAGAAAAATTGCATGAATGCTAAATCAATCAATATTTTTTTTTAATTTCCTATAAAGATTTTTGTCGGGTTCCTCGACTTTGTTTTCATGCTGATCTAAATACGAAAGCGCAGTCTTCGAAATGTTTCATCTATGCTGTCCAAGAGACTGACATCCGATCGCAGGAGTTGTAGAAAATGGAATGCGCTGATGAGGTTGAAAATTTAAAAACACCTGAAAATATAAGAAAAAGAAAAAAAACGAGGAGAAAAACAAAAACCACAAATTTTTCTAAAATAAACGCAGGTTTATCAATTTTTTATGCAATACGAGATTAGTGATTGTAGTGATTGACCTGATTTTCTTTAAATTTTATGTAATTTAAAATTAAAAAGCAAATTTTACAAACATTGCTGAAACAACACGATTTAAAAAAAAATAATTCAAATTCAAAAGCAATTTTTATTTTTTTAAACATTTCGAATGAAATGGAATCACATTATTTTTATTCATTTTGTGAATATGAAATATAAAACAATGTGTTCTAAATTCAAAAATCTAACATGTTGCTGACTTAAATAACAAATGAAGCATAATTCTGGCTTTTTTTAAGTTTTAAATTTATGTGTACCATAAAAAACAAAGAATAAACATTTCTGAAAATATATACAATGTGGTAATTTATTTAACTTATTTAAAAAAATCTGAAACAAAAACTATGACAATATCTGTGTTTTTACTCAAATTTACATTTTGAATTTATGTGCGCCCGCCATGGAGTTTAACCGATCTATGGATTATGAGCCAAAGCCCAGTGCCACGTCCGATTGATCCACCAGACGGGACTTGAAGGTAAACATAAACTGATTTTAATATTAAATGCAGACGTGACGAAAAGTATATGTTTGTGATTAATACCCAAAAACACCCAAAATGGATCTACAAGCAAGCTTATTCCTTCCTCATTTTCAATATTTTTATCTGTACTTTTCTGTAATTTATTCCCAACCAAGCTGTACAGCTAAAACAAACAACATTTTTTTTTTTAAATAAAGGATAAATAATTCGAATAATGCTCAAAATGTGCTATGCTGCACAAAATACTTTTTTTTATTAAAAAAAATAAAATCAAATGTTGTTTTTTTTTGCCACAAAAGCTTTCTTTAAAAAAAATTACCGATTTAACGATTTTGTTCTGTAAATGCATGGTAGTATCAACATTTTTCAACTTTTATATTAAAAATTTTGAACTTTCTATTAATATTCACTTACGCGAGACCAGAAAAACGATAGTTTTTACCGAATAGTTTTTTTTTCTCTGTTGTGTCTACATAATAATATTTTTGTTTATCTTGAAACAAAACATAGTACAGAAAATATTATTCTAATGAATAAAACAAAATCATGTGGTAAATTGCTGCAATAAAAATAAAATATATAAACTGAAATAAATGCCGTTCGGCTATATTCGATTTCTATTATATGTCAAATTAATTTTCTCTTCAAATTGTATTTATTGTAGCTAAAGGTATGGATTCAAGCACTTTTGATATTACCGTAGAATGTTTAAGGTCATATTATTTATATATACCTTCAAAATGTAAAAAAAATCAGATAACAACAAAAAAAAATTTATTCAATTATTCTTATAATGCATAGATGTATAGATTGCAATCTGACTACTTTCTCAAAGAGTTCCAGCTCAGGCGAAAAATTTTTCAAACTACCACCGCAGAGGTCAGGCTCCAACACGGAGGAGACAATATCCTAACCATAATTTCCTTCAAAACGTATCTTGCTTATCTAAAAACAGCTGAAAGATTTTTTAAAGTTTTATATTTAAATATTTTGTTTTATTTTTCTCGTAATGTAAAATGGGTTCCAAGCAACTTTGATAAATTACTTGAGTAGATTGTTCACAGAAACTTATTTTTTTTTTAATCACGATCTTTACGATCCCTGTCAATAATTTCTTTTCTTATTTAAAATTTTAACTTTTTCTTTGCTGATAAACTCCTGTTATGTAATCTGAAAAAGTTTGGTTTCATAATTATGTACAATCGATTAAAGAACCCCAAAGTTTCTTTAATTTTTTTTCAAAATAATGTTTCTCTTAATTTAATTTTGATATATTTAAATTACTAAAATTCTAAAGGTTTTTTTTAACTCAATAAAATGATACAGTGTTAAAATATAATTTCTATCGAAATTAATGAATGATTTTGAACTATTTTGATACAAATAACAGATATTGCATTGAAAAATAAAAATAAATATAATAAATATTCCTAGTTTTTTTTTAAATAATGGCGCTGAGCCCTCAATAAATTTTGAGGGAACGATTCTCTCGACTCGGAATTTTGGGTGTACAACAATCCCTTCCCCAACGATTCCCCTAGCCCTACACACACTACACACCATATTCTATAAATAACTCGAAGTGGTTGGTACGGTATGTCCTCACTTCTTCTTCTTCCCCTGATGATGTCATGAAATGTGGGTTCCGTTCATAGAATCTGTCTCTTGCGGTTAATGCAACGCAGTAGGCCGGGCCGCTTTAGTGAGTGTAATGCATTTCGGGGGTTCTCGAAAGTACTGCAATCATTAATAATGACTAGAAAGAACTTGAGGCGTAATCTAACCATAAGTTCTTCCCGGATGCTTTCTTCGGACTGGCTGCGCTTGTGTTCGATTAGATTAGATTAGATTAGATTAATAATGTATTGTTCATGTTAACGATTACTTAAATTTTTACTTCCCTGTGAAATAATGTTGGGTTTCAAGCAACTTTTGTATCACAGCTGAGTAAATCGATTAAAGTAACAATTAACCATAACAACTATCAATATGGAATACTTAATCATTAACGTCTTCCAATTTAGAGGTTTATCTTTCAAGAGAGGACAACTCCAGTGTTAGTGACAACCGTTTTAGTCCTATTCGATGAATTTAGAATCATTTCTTTAGGTAGTTCACAGACATAACGCCAAAATACAAATCAAAATCAAATTATTCGCTCTACAGCATTGCCTTGGCGTTCTCGATTACGAGATTCCTACTCGAAACTAGGTGTTCAAAGGCTTGATTGTTGAGGCAATTGCAAACCTCTTTTTACACCTTAGCTTCCATCCATCCCGGGATTCGAACTGAGGACCTTTGGATTGTTAAGTCCAACTGCCTACAAGTGACTCCACCGAGACAGGACCCAGGGAGACAACTCCTACACCTGGACTGAGCTAACGACCTAACCTTCAGGTTAGTCCGGGGCCAACATTTACTTCCCGTCCAACGGAAGGCGTGATCAGACAAATCTCGTCTCGAAAAATGCCACCGGGACCGTCTGGGATCGAACCCAGGCCGACTGGGTGAGAGGCAATCACGCTTACCCCTAAACCACGGTCCCTACCAAAATACGTATTGCTTTATTTGTGGATACCAAAAAGTGCTCACTATCACATTTAAATTTATTTATTCATTTTCTTAGGTCAATTTCTTTTGTGATGTTAAAGACGGTCCTTAATTGAATGAAAAGATTTGCTGAACAATATATTTTTGAAATCCATAAGGCTCCTTCTGCGAAGTTATTTAAAAAAAATCATCACAAAAGTCTGTCGGGTTCCTTTATTGAGGAGATTGTTATCTGACTGCTTTCGCAAAGAACTCCAGCACAGATTATTCATTTTTTAATCTGACTACCATCGCAGAGGTCTGTCAGGCTCCAACACAGAGGAGACTTTTTTCTGACTACCATCACAGAGGTCTGTCAGGCTCCAACACAGAGGAGACTTTTTTCTGACTACCATCGCAGAGGTCTGTCAGGCTCCAACACAGAGGAGACTTTTTTTCTGACTACCATCGCAGAGGTCTGTCAGGCTCCAACACAGAGGAGACTTTTTTCTGACTACCATCGCAGAGGTCTGTCAGGCTCCAACACAGAGGAGACTTTTTTCTGACTACCATCGCAGAGGTCAGGCTCCAACACAGAGGAGACTTTTTTCTGACTACCATCGCAGAGGTCTGTCAGGCTCCAACACAGAGGAGACTTTTTTTCTGACTACCATCGCAGAGGTCAGGCTCCAACATAGAGGAGACTTTTTTCTGACTACCATCGCAGAGGTCTGTCAGGCTCCAACACAGAGGAGACTTTTTTCTGACTACCATTGCAGAGGTCTGTCAGGCTCCAACACAGAGGAGACTTTTTTCTGACTACCATCGCAGAGGTCTGTCAGGCTCCAACACAGAGGAGACTTTTTTTCTGACTACCATCGCAGAGGTCAGGCTCCAACATAGAGGAGACTTTTTTCTGACTACCATCGCAGAGGTCTGTCAGGCTCCAACACAGAGGAGACTTTTTTCCGACTACCATCGCAGAGGTCTGTCAGGCTCCAACACAGAGGAGACTTTTTTTCTGACTACCATCGCAGAGGTCAGGCTCCAACATAGAGGAGACTTTTTTCTGACTACCATCGCAGAGGTCTGTCAGGCTCCAACACAGAGGAGACTTTTTTCAGACTACCATCGCAGAGGTCTGTCAGGCTCCAACACAGAGGAGACTTTTTTCTGACTACCATCACAGAGGTCTGTCAGTCTCCAACACAGAAGAGACTTCAAAATTAACTATGACTAATCAATTATAACGGCAAAAACGTTGCTCAAATCAAATTTCAAAGCAAAACATTGATTGTCAATTTCTGCATAAATCTATAACATTTTCATTAGAATTCTAAAACGATAGTTTTCAATTTCCACAGCATCATGCAACAATCTAATATTGCATCAAATTCACAGTAAAAATGTATAGTCAATAATAACAACAATCAAATCTTCATTCAAATAAGAACTAATTTTTTTCATTAACCTTAAATTTTATAATCAAATTTTGCATCAACTTCAAAACAAAACATTGGTCATCAATTACCATATAAACAATCAAATATTGCGTCAAATTTAAAACTCAAAATTGCCCATCATAAAACAACAATCAAATATTGCATGAAATTTAAAACCGAAAAAAATACCGTTCTAGAGCAGTTCTCTAGGATTTCGGTCATTCGATTTTTTTTGTATTTTTTAATCCGACTGAAACTTTTTTGGTGCCTTCGGTATGCCCAAAGAAGCCATTTTGCATCATTAGTTTGTCCATATAATTTTCCATACAAATTCGGCAGCTGTCCATACAAAAATGATGTATGAAAATTCAAAAATCTGTATCTTTTGAAGGAATTTTTTGATCGATTTGGTGTCTTCGGCAAAGTTGTAGGTATGGATACGGACTACACTGGAAAAAAATAATACACGGTAAAAAAAAAATTGGTGATTTTTTTATTTAACTTTTTATCACTAAAACTTGATTTACAAAAAAACACTATTTTTAATTTTTTTTATTTTTTGATATGTTTTAGAAGGCATAAAATGCCAACTTTTCAGAAATTTCCAGGTTGTGCAAAAAATCACTGACCGAGTTATGAATTTTTTAATCAATACTGATTTTTTCAAAAAATCGAAATTTTGGTCGTAAAAATTTTTCAACTTCATTTTTCGATGTAAAATCAAATTTGCAATCAAAAAGTACTTTACTGAAATTTTGATAAAGTGCACCGTTTTCAAGTTATAGCCATATTTAAGTGACTTTTTTGAAAATAGTCGCAGTTTTTCATTTTTTTAAATTAGTGCACATGTTTGCCCAGTTTTGAAAAAAATATTTTTGAAAAGCTGAGAAAATTCTCTATATTTTGCTTATTTGGACTTTGTTGATACGACCTTTAGTTGCTGAGATATTGCAATGCAAAGGTTTAAAAACAGGAAAATTGATGTTTTCTAAGTTTCACCCAAACAACCCACCATTTTCTATCGTCAATATCTCAGCAACTAATGGTCCGATTTTCAATGTTAATATATGAAACATTTGTGAAATTTTCCGATCTCTTCGAAAAAAATATTTTTGGAATTTTCAAATCAAGACTAACATTTCACAAAGGCCAAACATTCAATATTACGCCCTTTTAAAATGTTTGTCTTGATTTGAAAATTCCAAAAATATTTTTTTCGAAAAGATCGGAAAATTTCACAATTGTTTCATATATTAACATTGAAAATCGGACCATTAGTTGCTGAGATATTGACGATAGAAAATGGTGGGTTGTTTGGGTGAAACTTAGAAAACATCAATTTTCCTGTTTTTAAACCTTTGCATTGCAATATCTCAGCAACTAAGGGTCGTATCAACATAGTCCGAAGAAGCAAAATATAGAGAATTTTCTCAGCTTTTCAAAAATATTTTTTTCAAAACTGGGCAAACATGTGCACTAATTTAAAAAAATGAAAAACTGCGACTATTTTCAAAAAAGTCACTTAAATATGGCTATAACTTGAAAACGGTGCACTTTATCAAAATTTTAGTAAAGTACTTTTTGATTGCAAATTTGATTTTACATCGAAAAATGAAGTTGAAAAATTTTTACGACCAAAATTTCGATTTTTTGAAAAAATCAAAACAACAACTAAATTAAAAACAAATTATCTACCTTCAATCGCAAACTAATCCTCCATCAAATTCAAAACGAAATATTGATTTTCAATTTCCACAATCTTGTCAAATCTTTTGTCAAATTATAAACAAATTATTGATTTTCATCAATCACAAAAATAAGAAAAAAAATGAAGTTTAATTCGTAACAAAACATTGTAGCAATTTCCACAACAACAATTATACATTGCATCAAATTAAAAACAAAACATTGGTCATCAATCAAAACAACAACAATCAAATCTAAAGCAAAAGTGTTATTATACAAAAACAATCAAATTTTGAGCAAATTATTTGCCTTCAAATTCCACCATAAACTTAGAATAAAACATTGGTTTTCAATTATCACAACGAAAAGCCAAACTTACTACTTCAAAACAAAACATTCGTTCCCAATATCAACAACAACAAGCAAATCATTCATTAAATTCAAGACCGTCAATTATCGCAGATAGTTTTATGCCTTTTATCAACTTCAAATAACAAGTTCAAGCAAAAATCTACCTGTTTCAAAACACAGGCAAACAACAAAGCGAAACTTTGGACCTGCATCCTGGCAGGTAAACAAAACTGTTGGATTTCACAACACAACAATTCAAGCAAAACAAATGATCTTTCATGAATCAAAAGGTTCGACTTACCGGACTGTGCCATTGTCGTGATCGGGGCTTTCTTTTATAATAAAAACACAGATATTTTGCAATTAACAAACAACACGTCTTATTCCACAGAAATTAACCACAAAACTGATTTGACAATCTTCATTCTCTCTTTCGCCGGCCGCGCGCATCTCGTTGTTTTCTCGCTCGTTGTTCTCTCTCGCAGCTCGCTGGCGCGCTCTCGCACTCAATCCACAATCAGCTAACAAGGCAATATTCATGAAGGTGCGCACTTTTTGTTGCGCTCTTAACTCTTATTTATGAATTATATCAATCTTATAATAAACACTCATTTAATAATTTATTACATATTCAATCCTGCAACCCATAATCCCTACAGTGGCCACAACCTGGAGTGGCCGGTGCCCTCAAAGAAGGTTCCCCCGGGGCCTTGGGGGGACATTTACAGAAACATACGAGTTGTGGCAATATGGGTATCAAAATTCATGGTTTTTGATACTGAACATAATAATGGCCATTTCGACAGCAGTGGCCACAACCTGGAGTGGCCGGTGCCCTCAAAGAAGGTTCCCCCGGGGCTTGGGGGGACATTTACAGAAACATACGAGTTGTGGCAATATGGGTATCAAAATTCATGGTTTTTGATACTGAACATAACAATGGCCATTTCGACAGTATTGGCCACAACCTGGAGTGGCCGGTACTTTCAAAGAAGGTTCCCCCGGGGCTTGGGGGGACATTTACAGAACCATACGAGTTGTGGTAATATGGCTATCAAAATTCATGGTTTTTGATACTGAACATAATAATGGCCATTTCGACAGTAGTGGCCACAACCTGGAGTGGCCGGTGCCCTCAAAGAAGGTTCCCCCGGGGCCTTGGGGGGACATTTACAGAAACATACGAGTTGTGGCAATATGGGTATCAAAATTCATGGTTTTTGATACTGAACATAATAATGACCATTTTGACAGTAGTGGCCACAACCTGCAGTGGCCGGTACCCTCAAAGAAGGTTCCCCCGGGGCTTGGGGGGACATTTACAGAAACATACGAGTTGTGGCAATATGGGTATCAAAATTCATGGTTTTTGTTACTGAACATAATAATGGCCATTTCGACAGTAGTGGCCACAACCTGGAGTGGCCGGTGCCCTCAAAGAAGGTTCCCCCGGGGCTTGGGGGGACATTTACAGAAACATACGAGTTGTGGCAATATGGGTATCAAAATTCATGGTTTTTGATACTGAACATAACAATGGCCATTTCGACAGTATTGGCCACAACCTGGAGTGGCCGGTACCCTCAAAGAAGGTTCCCCCGGGGCTTGGGGGGACATTTACAGAACCATACGAGTTGTGGCAATATGGGTATCAAAATTCATGCTTTTTGATACTGAACATAATAATGGCCATTTCGACAGTAGTGGCCACAACCTGGAGTGGCCGGTGCCCTCAAAGAAGGTTCCCCCGGGGCTTGGGGGGACATTTACAGAAACATACGAGTTGTGGCAATATGGGTATCAAAATTCATGGTTTTTGATACTGAACATAACAATGGCCATTTCGACAGTATTGGCCGCAACCTGAAGTGGCCGGTACCCTCAAAGAAGGTTCCCCCGGGGCTTGGGGGGACATTTACAGAAACATACGAGTTGTGGCAATATGGGTATCAAAATTCATGGTTTTTGATACTGAACATAATAATGGCTATTTCGACAGCAGTGGCCACAACCTGGAGTGGCCGGTGCCCTCAAAGAAGGTTCCCCCGGGGCTTGGGGGGACATTTACAGAACCATACTAATTGTGGCAATATGGGTATCAAAATTCATGGTTTTTGATACTGAACATAATAATGGCCATTTCGACAGTAGTGGCCACAACCTGGAGTGGCCGGTGCCCTCAAAGAAGGTTCCCTCGGGGCCTGGGGGACATTTACAAAACCATACGAGTTGTGGCAATATGGGTATCAAAATTCATGGTTTTTGATACTGAACATAATAATGGCCATTTCGACAGCAGTGGCCACAACCTGGAGTGGCCGGTGCCCTCAAAGAAGGTTCCCCCGGGGCTTGGGGGGACATTTACAGAACCATACTAATTGTGGCAATATGGGTATCAAAATTCATGGTTTTTGATACTGAACATAATAATGGCCATTTCGACAGTAGTGGCCACAACCTGGAGTTGCCGGTGCCCTCATGGAAGGTTCACCTTGGGAGAACATTTATGACAATTTTGCCGACAAATCTGAAACAAAATAAAATAATCTTATTCCAGATTTCACTAACAATCCAACACCACATTCAAATTGTTTGGTCCTATGTCTTTCGGTTATGTCTCTGACATACCATCTTGAACTTTTTTTTCAATAAAAGGCAAACAAGCAAGTTTCTATCAATAGTTTTGCTAAACAAGTTGTTAAAATTGTGGAAATCATGAAATTGAATGGAATCAAGACCGAATCCTTTTCCTGTCAAACAAATGAAAACTTCCCTTACTTTATTTTTTTTAAATGGGCATTCTCACAGCAGTTGCCCCGACCCCTCTTTTGTGAATTTGTGAAACTATGTCTTAAGAGCATATTTTTTTGGAAAAGTTCTTGATTTTTTTTCAAAGTTTTTTACAATGAGCACCTTACTCACAATTTTGAGTTCCTTTAACTTATTAAAACTATGTAAGAATGGAAAGAAATTAAACATTTAAAATTATTTTTTTGCAATTCCGTCGTGAAACTACTCCCTTTTCCTGTTATTCTTGAACACCGAAACAGCTTACTTTTCTGTTCCAAAAATCACAGAATGGAAAGTAACCCTTTTTAAAACAAATGCTGAAAAGTTCAACTTTTCAGCACTTGTTAGGAAAAGTTATACTTTTCAACATTTTATTTTATTTAAACGATTTATCGACTCAATGCATGGACATTTGTCCTATAATTCCGTAGGATGTTTTTCGGAATTGCAAAAAAAAAGTTGTATGGAACTCGTTGCATAACTTGATTTTTCATCACTCGTCGTATCTAACATTTTTCATTTTTCGTATTTTTGTCTATTTTCTTATTTTTAACATCAAATTCGAGTACTGCGACACCAATTTAGTGACATTTGAACGGTTGATTGCCACTTAAACTGAAAAATGATTTTTTTGGCAATTTTGGCCGCCATCTTGGAAAAAATAGTGAAATCCATAGTTGATTGAAAGTAGTGAAATGGGAATGCTTATTTCAAAGGTCTTTTTATTTATTTATTTATTTAAATTTATTTTTGAATAATTTAGATTTTCACTGTTATTCCCTTGTCGAAAACTTTACAAAAAAAGAGAAAGATCAAAAATTAATTTGAATGAACTGGATTTTCTCATTTAAAAAAACAACATTTGTTATCATTAAAATAACAAGAACTCGATAACTTAACATTGATTTTTAGCATTATTACACACGAAAACATAATTTTATATGATTTTTTCAACATTTTGACCTTTTTGTCAGCTTTGTAGAGCATTGATACATTATATTAAATAAACCTGCTAAATTAAAAAAAAATGAATTTTCAAATTTACTCAAAAACATAATTTTACACTATTTCTTGAATATTTTGATTTTTCATTAATTTTGACAAATTAATTTTAATTTTAAATTTGAATTAATCTATAAATAACCCTGCAATGTTACAAAAATTGAACTTTGAAATGAATCATTTTAATAAAAAAACATATAAAAAATAAATTTATACGAATCCTTCAATATGTCAACTTTTCAGTTATCTCGACTTTTTTTTTTACAGCTTTGCAGAATATTGATACATTCTAAAAAATAACCCAGAATTGTTACAAAAAACAAAGAATTTCAAAATTTCCGCATTTTAATATATAAAAAAGAAAAAAAACAACGTAATTTTAAACGATTTCTTGAATATTTTGAGCTAAGAATTATTTTGCTTTTTATATTTTTACAACTTTGTAGAACTAAATTTTTAAAATAACCCAGAAATGTTACAAAATACACGAGATTTTTAAATAATTAATTTAAATTTTAAATATTTTGAATGCAGAAAGCCCTCTACGTGAAACTTTTTTGGTGCCTTCGATATGCCCAAAGAAGCCATTTTATATCCTTTCAGCACTACTGATCATAGGCTTCGGAGATCTAGTGGTGTTTCCCTTATCAACAGCATGTATGAATGCGCTGAAAAGATAAAACACCATGATTGCCAAAACTAGATCAGTTGCGATTGTGGGTTATCGGCATGGGCAACCAATATCCCCCCAGTCAGTTGTAGAGCTCGATGGGGGGGGTGTGAACAGTGGGGTTGGAGTTGGGCGCTGGGTGCTACGGGGCACTGGGATTACGCTGGCTTGGTGACACCCCGCTAGCCCAGGCCGGCACGGCCATAAAATATTAGATATAATGGTCAAGGGATGATCGGGATGCTGTTAAAGATTGGGTGTGGTCATTTGGATTACTTTGTCCCTGAGGGGTTTGCTGGGCGGGGGTGCGGGGTATCCAAAAGTTTCGCGGGCGAAACTTACGGGGCGAGTGTCCCCTCTCGGGGGGCTTGAATTTTGGGGCCCCGCTTGGTGTGTTAGGGGCACCTGGTTGGGATAAACAGACGAGTTGCCCCAAGCAGGCGGGCGGATAGACGGAGAGTGGTGGAGCTCTAGGGAGGAAATCTCCCCCACTCCACCTCAGTTTAGGGTGTGGGGGGTCTGAGTCTCGACGACCAACATAGAACTCGCTCTCGGCGGACGGGGCGAGAGTATATTCATTCTATTGCAGGGAGCGGACACAGCTTTGGACGGAGTGGGGAGGGTCAGTATAATCATATGAGCTCTTGAAGGGCCCGTATTAAGGAAGGTGGAAGGGTGATGTGGGATGGGTGGATTGGAAAGCTTAGAATGACAGCGAGGGGTGATCATGTGGTTAGGCCTAATAACGGAGTGGCCGAGTGCCCCGCGGATGTTCCGATGGGGGGACATTTGCCGGACCGTAAGAGTTGGGGCAATATGGGTATCAAACTTTATGGTTTTTGATACTGGATATGAAATTTGACATTTCGGCAGTAGTGGCCACAATCCGGAGTGGCCGGAGGCCCCGCGGATGTTCCGATGGGGGGACATTTTCCGGACCGTAAGAGTTGTGGCAATATGGGTATCAAACTTTATGGTTTTTGATACCGGACATGAAATTTGACATTTTGGCAGTAGTGGCCACAATCCGGAGTGGCCGGAGGCCCCGCGGATGTTCCGATGGGGGGACATTTTCCGGACCGTAAGAGTTGTGGCAATATGGGTATCAAACTTTATGGTTTTTGATACCGGACATGAAATTTGACATTTTGGCAGTAGTGGCCACAATCCGGAGTGGCCGGAGGCCCCGCGGATGTTCCGATGGGGGGACATTTGCCGGACCGTAAGAGTTGGGGCAATATGGGTATCAAACTTTATGGTTTTTGATACTGGATATGAAATTTGACATTTCGGCAGTAGTGGCCACAATCCGGAGTGGCCGGAGGCCCCGCGGATGTTCCAATGGGGGGACATTTTCCGGACCGTAAGAGTTGTGGCAATATGGGTATCAAACTTTATGGTTTTTGATACCGGACATGAAATTTGACATTTTGGCAGTAGTGGCCACAATCCGGAGTGGCCGGAGGCCCCGCGGATGTTCCGATGGGGGGACATTTGCCGGACCGTAAGATTTGGGGCAATATGGGTATCAAACTTTATGGTTTTTGATACTGGACATGAAATTTGACATTTTGGCAGTAGTGGCCACCACCTGGAGTGGCCGGAGGCCCCGCGGATGTTCCAATGGGGGGACATTTGCCGAACCGTAAGAGTTGGGGCAATATGGGTATCAAACTTTATGGTTTTTGATACTGGATATGAAATTTGACATTTCGGCAGTAGTGGCCACAATCCGGAGTGGCCGGAGGCCCCGCGGATGTTCCAATGGGGGGACATTTTCCGGACCGTAAGAGTTGTGGCAATATGGGTATCAAACTTTATGGTTTTTGATACCGGACATGAAATTTGACATTTTGGCAGTAGTGGCCACAATCCGGAGTGGCCGGAGGCCCCGCGGATGTTCCGATGGGGGGACATTTGCCGGACCGTAAGAGTTGGGGCAATATGGGTATCAAACTTTATGGTTTTTGATACTGGATATGAAATTTGACATTTCGGCAGTAGTGGCCACAATCCGGAGTGGCCGGAGGCCCCGCGGATGTTCCAATGGGGGGACATTTTCCGGACCGTAAGAGTTGTGGCAATATGGGTATCAAACTTTATGGTTTTTGATACCGGACATGAAATTTGACATTTTGGCAGTAGTGGCCACAATCCGGAGTGGCCGGAGGCCCCGCGGATGTTCCGATGGGGGGACATTTGCCGGACCGTAAGAGTTGGGGCAATATGGGTATCAAACTTTATGGTTTTTGATACTGGATATGAAATTTGACATTTCGGCAGTAGTGGCCACAATCCGGAGTGGCCGGAGGCCCCGCGGATGTTCCAATGGGGGGACATTTTCCGGACCGTAAGAGTTGTGGCAATATGGGTATCAAACTTTATGGTTTTTGATACCGGACATGAAATTTGACATTTTGGCAGTAGTGGCCACAATCCGGAGTGGCCGGAGGCCCCGCGGATGTTCCGATGGGGGGACATTTGCCGGACCGTAAGATTTGGGGCAATATGGGTATCAAACTTTATGGTTTTTGATACTGGACATGAAATTTGACATTTTGGCAGTAGTGGCCACCACCTGGAGTGGCCGGAGGCCCCGCGGATGTTCCAATGGGGGGACATTTGCCGAACCGTAAGAGTTGGGGCAATATGGGTATCAAACTTTATGGTTTTTGATACTGGATATGAAATTTGACATTTCGGCAGTAGTGGCCACAATCCGGAGTGGCCGGGGGCCCCGCGGATGTTCCGATGGGGGGACATTTTCCGGACCGTAAGAGTTGCGGCAATATGGGTATCAAACTTTATAGTTTTTGATACCGGACATGAAATTTGACATTTTGGCAGTAGTGGCCACAATCCGGAGTGGCCGGAGGCCCCGCGGATGTTCCGATGGGGGACATTTGCCGGACCGTAAGAGTTGGGGCAATATGGGTATCAAACTTTATGGTTTTTGATACTGGATATGAAATTTGACATTTCGGCAGTAGTGGCCACAATCCGGAGTGGCCGGAGGCCCCGCGGATGTTCCGATGGGGGGACATTTTCCGGACCGTAAGAGTTGTGGCAATATGGGTATCAAACTTTATGGTTTTAGATACCGGACATGAAATTTGACATTTTGGCAGTAGTGGCCACAATCCGGAGTGGCCGGAGGCCCCGCGGATGTTCCGATGGGGGGACATTTGCCGGACCGTAAGAGTTGGGGCAATATGGGTATCAAACTTTATGGGTTTTTGATACTGGATATGAAATTTGACATTTCGGCAGTAGTGGCCACAATCCGGAGTGGCCGGAGGCCCCGCGGATGTTCCGATGGGGGGACATTTGCCGGACCGTAAGAGTTGGGGCAATATGGGTATCAAACTTTATGGTTTTTGATACTGGATATGAAATTTGACATTTCGGCAGTAGTGGCCACAATCCGGAGTGGCCGGAGGCCCCGCGGATGTTCCAATGGGGGGACATTTTCCGGACCGTAAGAGTTGTGGCAATATGGGTATCAAACTTTATGGTTTTTGATACCGGACATGAAATTTGACATTTTGGCAGTAGTGGCCACAATCCGGAGTGGCCGGAGGCCCCGCGGATGTTCCGATGGGGGGACATTTGCCGGACCGTAAGATTTGGGGCAATATGGGTATCAAACTTTATGGTTTTTGATACTGGACATGAAATTTGACATTTTGGCAGTAGTGGCCACCACCTGGAGTGGCCGGAGGCCCCGCGGATGTTCCAATGGGGGGACATTTGCCGAACCGTAAGAGTTGGGGCAATATGGGTATCAAACTTTATGGTTTTTGATACTGGATATGAAATTTGACATTTCGGCAGTAGTGGCCACAATCCGGAGTGGCCGGAGGCCCCGCGGATGTTCCGATGGGGGGACATTTTCCGGACCGTAAGAGTTGCGGCAATATGGGTATCAAACTTTATAGTTTTTGATACCGGACATGAAATTTGACATTTTGGCAGTAGTGGCCACAATCCGGAGTGGCCGGAGGCCCCGCGGATGTTCCGATGGGGGACATTTGCCGGACCGTAAGAGTTGGGGCAATATGGGTATCAAACTTTATGGTTTTTGATACTGGATATGAAATTTGACATTTCGGCAGTAGTGGCCACAATCCGGAGTGGCCGGAGGCCCCGCGGATGTTCCGATGGGGGGACATTTTCCGGACCGTAAGAGTTGTGGCAATATGGGTATCAAACTTTATGGTTTTTGATACCGGACATGAAATTTGACATTTTGGCAGTAGTGGCCACAATCCGGAGTGGCCGGAGGCCCCGCGGATGTTCCGATGGGGGGACATTTGCCGGACCGTAAGAGTTGGGGCAATATGGGTATCAAACTTTATGGGTTTTTGATACTGGATATGAAATTTGACATTTCGGCAGTAGTGGCCACAATCCGGAGTGGCCGGAGGCCCCGCGGATGTTCCGATGGGGGGACATTTTCCGGACCGTAAGAGTTGTGGCAATATGGGTATCAAACTTTATGGTTTTTGATACCGGACATGAAATTTTACATTTTGGCAGTAGTGGCCACAATCCGGAGTGGCCGGAGGCCCCGCGGATGTTCCGATGGGGGGACATTTGCCGGACCGTAAGAGTTGGGGCAATATGGGTATCAAACTTTATGGTTTTTGATACTGGACATGAAATTTGACATTTTGGCAGTAGTGGCCACCACCTGGAGTGGCCGGAGGCCCCGCGGATGTTCCAATGGGGGGACATTTGCCGAACCGTAAGAGTTGGGGCAATATGGGTATCAAACTTTATGGTTTTTGATACTGGATATGAAATTTGACATTTTGGCAGTAAAGGCCACCACCTGGAGTGGCCGGAGGCCCCGGGGATGTTCCGATAAGGGGACATTTGTGGAACCATAAGAGTTGGGGTAATATGGGTATCAAACTTTAGGGATTTTGATACTGGACATGAAATTTGACATTTTGGCAGTAGTGGCCACAATCCGGAGTGGCCGGAGGCCCCGCGGATGTTCCGATGGGGGGACATTTGCCGGACCGTAAGAGTTGGGGCAATATGGGTATCAAACTTTATGGTTTTTGATACCGGGCATGAAATTCGACATTTTGGCAGTAGTGGCCACAATTCGGAGTGGCCGGAGGCCCCGCGGATGTTCCGATGGGGGGACATTTTCCGGACCGTAAGAGTTGTGGCAATATGGGAATCAAACTTTATGGTTTTTGATACTGGGCATGAAATTTGACATTTCGGCAGTAGCGGCCACAATCCGGAGTGGCCGGAGGCCCCGCGGATGTTCCAATGGGGGGACATTTGCCGAACCGTAAGAGTTGGGGCAATATGGGTATCAAACTTTATGGTTTTTGATACTGGATATGAAATTTGACATTTCGGCAGTAGTTGCCACAATCTGGAGTGGCCACAATCTGGAGTGGCCACAATCTGGAGTGTCCGGAGGCCCCGGGGATGTTCCGATGGGGAGACATTTGCCGGACCGTAAGAGTTGGGGCAATATGGGTATCAAACTTTATGGTTTTTGATACCGGACATGAAATTTGACATTTTGGCAGTAGTGGCCACAATCCGGAGTGGCCGGAGGCCCCGCGGATGTTCCGATGGGGGGACATTTGCCGGACCGTAAGAGTTGGGGCAATATGGGTATCAAACTTTATGGTATTTGATACTGAACATGAAATTTGACATTTCGGCAGTAGTGGCCACAATCCGGAGTGGCCGGAAGCCCCGCGGATGTTCCGATGGGGGGACATTTGCTGGACCGTAAGAGTTGGGGCAATATGGGTATCAAACTTTATGGTTTTTGATACTGGACATAAAAAGTTGCATTTGGCCATTATCTGAAATTAAGCAGTTAAAATATGCTAATGCTAAGCAGTTAAAATATATTGCTTATTAGGCAGGAAGTAATAAATAGACTACTGCGATGCACATTTTTTTGTGTCACTGTGAAAATCTGTTTCTGGAAATTTAGAATAACTATCTCGTAATCATTAAGAGCCCTGTAAAGGGTAGTTTTTAATGTCTGCTGTTCAAATTTCCTTTACTGCCGCCGATTGCTTGCAACAGCCTTGCTAAAATATTCCCGCATCTTGGTTACTTTCGAGTGGTGAAGGAAAGTAAATTGATTTCACTTCGATTTCTATTTTAGCTCCACTTGCAATTTCCGTCCCCTTAGTTCGATAGGACGGTTATTATAAGGGGGGAATTTGGACCGGACATTCTAATCGAAAATTTCAACAATCATCTTGCAAAGTTCTTTGTCATACTGGTCATGTGTAACATAACCACCTGCACCTTTTTTTTATTTCACTTTTTGTCACTAAAACTTGATTTGCAAAAAAAAAACACTATTTTAAATTTTTTATTTATTACTAATATGTTTTAGGGGACATCAAATGCCAACTTTTCAGAAATTTCTAGAATGGGCAAAAAATCAATACTGATTTTTTCAAAACCATTTTTTTCTTTTTTGAAAATAGTCGCAGTTATTCATTTTTCTTAAATTAGTGCCCACTTTTGTAAAACATATTTTTGGAAGCTGAAAATTATAAAATCTTTCGGTTCTAAAGCGAATAGCAGGAGTTTCATGAAATTATCGTTTACTCATTGATATTCTTATCAGAGTTCGTGAAAGATTTTGTGAAAAAAATCACAAGTGAACAGTGAGATTTCCCGGGAGCTGCACCTCCCCGAATCACAACTCAACGCGATTTAACATAATTTAGCAAACCGACACACAGAGCGAGAGTGCGATCGCCTTGTCGGCGGCGGCTTGTCCTATAGTACAAACACTCCTGCTCGAAATGCTGCTAAAACTGCTTGAACACATGTTCTCTTCGCGCAGACCAGCACTGCTGCTGTCCTGATTATGCTGCCTAGTCGGTCCAAGTGGCCGCCGCCGGATATTGACTGCGCCGGACCGAAATTGAGCGTTCGAAAATTTGCACACACACACAAGTCGTTGCGAAATCTCGAACCAAATCGACCCGAAGTGAGCGTGATTTTTACGCTTTCCCACAAGCCATGTTGAGGGGGGGAGCAAACATGGGAGGTACAAATTGGACCTTCTTACGACATGGGTCTTTGGGGGCTTTGCTGTTGTTTGGTTTGTACGGTGTACGGTGGTTTGTACGCTCCGCGGGTGAACGAGGTTGGCCCCCCTCCGGTTGGCTGCAGGTGCAGATCGCGAATCGACAGACAGAGCGGAGCTTTGTTCTTGTTCAGGTATGCTAAATAGAGGGTGTTGCATTTCCTTTCGAGTCGTGTTCAGTGTAACAGTATACTTTAGTAACGAAAATGGAGTGTCGGAAATGGACAGATCGAATTTTGCATTTAAATGTTTATTGAAATGAGCCTGAACTGAACATCATAATTGAATTGGATCGAAAGTTATACAAACAAGTTGGATAACTCAAACATGCTTCGTTGCGTGAGAAACTCCACCCAAAATCACTTTCATCGCCCAAATTGTTCTGTAAACGCTTTCCCATTAACCAAATGCTTATTATCGACGAAAACAAAAGTCTTTTTTTATCAGAGTATAAACACCTAATCACCGCTACCACTTCATCAGACACCTGATGCGCGATGATCAATTTATCAATCAGCTGGAAATTGTATGGAAATGCGGTCGAAAACGATCGTTTTTCAAACCTGTCTGATCGCCGGGTTTGCTGCTTATAAAACATAACATCCACTTGACCTTGTCAGATTGGGCGCTTTGTAGAAGTGGTCTTCCGAATTCCAAACTTACGAAAGAAACTGGTCCTACCACTTGAAAGGAAAAGTTTATGGTTGCCCGGGCAGACGGTAATGAGCAGTTCTCTCAGATTTCGGTCATTCGATTTTTTTTGTATTTTTTAATCCGACTGAAACTTTTTTGGTGCCTTAGGTATGTATGCTCAAAGAAGCCATTTTGCATCATTAGTTTGTCCATATAATTTTCCATACAAATTTAACATTTAAAATGGGCGAAATATTGAATGTTTGGCCCGTTTGAAATGTTAGTATTGATTTTAAATTTTGGAAAATATTTTTTTCGAAAATATCACAAAATTTCACGAATGTTTCATGTTTTAACATTGTAAATCGGACCTACAGTTGCTGAGATATCGACATTCGAAAATGGTGGGTTGTTTGGGTGAGACTTAGAAAACATCAATTTTCCTGTTTTTTAACCTTTGTATGGCAATACCTCAGCAACTATGGGTCGTATCAACAAAGCTTTTCAAAATTATTTTTTTCAAGGTTGGGCAAACATGGGCACCAATTAAAAAAAAAAATGAAAAACTGCGACTTTTTTCAAAAAAGTTACATAAAAATGGTTATAACTTGAAAACGGTGCACTTTATCAAAAATTCACTGAAGTACTTTATGATTGCAAATTCGATTTTACATCGAAAAATGAAGTTGAAAAATTTTTGCGACCTGTATTCAATTTTTTGAAAAATCTGTATTGATTCAAAAAATCATAACTCGGTCAAAGATTTTTTTCCGATTCTGGAAATTTCTGAAAAGTTGGCATTTTATGTCCTCTAAAATATATAAAAAAATAAAAAAAAAATAAAAATAGTGTTTTTTTTTGCAAATCAAGTTTAATGACAAAAAGTTAAATAAAAAATCACAATTTTTTTTTTACCGTGTATCATTTTTTTTTTCAGTGTAGTCCATATCCATACCTTCAACTTTGCCGAAGACACCAAATCGATCAAAAATTCCTTCAAAAGATACAGATTTTTGAATTTTCACATATCATTTTTGTATGGACAGCTGCCAAATTTGTATGGAAAATTATATGGACAAACTAATGATGCAAAATGGATTCTTTGGGCATACCGAAGGCACCAAAAAAGTTTCAGTTAAAATAAAAAAAGACCGATTTCATATAGAATTGCTCAAATAACAAAATTCATGCCATTTCAATAACAAATACTGTTAAAATAACAAAAAGTGTTTTGGAATCTTCTTGAAAAATCCATTTTTGCATAAGAGTTCAATAACAGTTTGTGTTATAATAACAATAAATGTTATTGGTCTGATATTGGTTGAAAGCCAAAACAACTTGGGAATAACATTTATTGTTATGGAAGAATAATTCCAACGGTTATTAGGATGATAGGATTAGTTGTTAATAACAAAAAATAATAACAAAGATTTGTTCGAAGAATAGCTAAAAATGCTATTAGTCTACCATTACAATAACAATCCAATAACAAATAAATCATAACGACGAATAACAAATCTTGTCATGTTATTGCCCTAGTATTTTCAAATTTCAATAAATGTTATTCCCAAGTTATTTCCGTCTGAAAATGAGCAATTATGCGTGAAAAGAAAAATGTTTTAAAGCAATTATTGTGAAAGATTTTTCTTAAAATATTTTTTCCAACGTCTGAGTCATCTTAATTTTACAAACTCATGTTTTATTGCTAAAATTTTTTCAAACTTCTTCAAACCTTAGCAGATTTCCCCTAACATCCCAACGGTCCAATTCCGTCCTCCTTTTTTTACGTTAACAACCCGCTGACTTAATCTCTGCCACCAATCTCGGCACGAGACAGGGAACCGCTCCCGCGAGTCCAGTTAGCAGGTCATGGGCTAACCCCCCCCCCCCGGCACCCCCCCGGAGGCCAGGTTCAGCCGGTTATTGATAGCTGACCGGCCGATTGTCGTTTTGTCGATTTGACGATTTGTGACATTAGATATGTCCGGTCCGGTTGGGCCTTTCGCGTTGATCTGGGTGCTTTCTTTAGAGGTTGCTGACCAATTTGGACCCTAATTTAGATAACGATCGGCACTGGTAGCTTCTGCTGCGACTGAGGGGGTTGAGTTGTGAAAATTATTAATTATTTCTTTTTCCTCTTGATAGTTTTACAAACTGATGAACAAATTTAGGAAGTCTTAAGATTAGAAATGTTATCTCTGTAAATATTTAATAATATTCGCTCGACTACCCTTGAATCAATGCACTTACGAGATGCGTCAGTTCAGTAAACCGCTCAACAACCTGCTGCAGCAGCAGCTGTTGCCGTGTAAATGATTTATTATAGAAGAAAGTTTAAATTTCCTCTTTTTCTTGAAAAATCGATCAACCACTGACTGTGCGATACACCTCGTTCCTTGTAGCCCAGCGCAGTGTTGCCAGCTGTTGTACACCATCGCGATCAATAAGTATTATATTGTTATTTTATCTCGACTATCGTCTACCCTCACTCTGGTTTAACGATCAGCCAAGAAAACAAACTTCATTACAACTCAGACCCTCCCCTCCCCCTCTAGCTCAAGATCATCATCGCTCCCGAAGCCATTTTCGCGCGCGCTCGCCCGCTCACCCAACTTTCGCTTTCATTTAGCGTGTACTTGCAAATAACAGCCAAACATCGATACTTAAAGTTGAAGTAGTAGAGAGAGAGATAACGTTATAAAAAAAAAACCAGCGTTCACATTCCCGTTAATGACGAAGCTGCGCGCCGGTGGTGGCTATTAGGTGGCGAATTTGCGAAATTTTCTTCTTCTGATTTACGCTTGTTTGTTTGGGCGAAAATCGGCTTCGAACGAGGCTCTCCCTTGTAATGGTTTTGGGTTTGTAATCAGCTGATAACGTTCGAAAAGGTTGTAGATTAGTTCGTCTGTCCGAATTGGAAACTTGCCGACGTTCACCCACTGTAGACGGTTGAGAGTAAAACGGCCAACTTTTAGATTGAGTGGTTTTACACTGAGAGCTGAATATACCCCTCGAATTGCTGAACTACATTTGGCTTTTTTTTGTTTGAAAAATAGGTCCCAACAAATATTTTTTTTTTGTAATTTTGCACCATTAGTTTTTTCATGCGATTTTACGGGCTGGTCATTGTCATGATCATAAAATCAATATCATCATGATGAAAAATAAAATTTGCAGTCGAAAATGACTTAACTAAGTTTTTGTTTTCAAGTTATAAAAATATTAAAATGAAATTTTTCGAAAAAATCTTTTGTTATTTGTAATTTAAAAACTTTAATAGTAATATTACGAAGGACCCTTTATATATTTTCGAATACCTGAGGAACATTCCTTCATTTTTCTTTTTTTTGACTTTGTTGTGATACAGTCCAAACTCGATTAGCCGAAGGCGAATTTTTAAATCCAATATGGCGGCTAAATTAAATATTGAAATAATAGTTTATGCAAAAAGTTGCAAAAAGAAGATTTTTTTAGCACGAGTCGTACATTTATGCGACGAGTGCTGAAAAAATCAAATTTTGCGGCGACAACATTTTTTTTTGTAATTCCGAAAATATCCTTTGAAAAGTATAACTTTTCGATGCTGAAAAGTTTAACTTTCCGTACCCATTTCAGTATCAGTATCGAAAAGTAATACTTTTCGATCCTTTTATTCTTAGTAGCGAGAAGGTCTTTTTGTCATGCGAGAATGACAGGAATAGTAATTAGTTTCACAACGGAATTGCAAAAAAAAAACATTTTCTTATTTAATTGGCAATCAATTATTCAAATTTAACTAAAATGGGGTCACTAAACACTTTTTTTTTTGTTAAATACAAAAAAATAAAAAAAAAACGTTTTTTTTGTTCGTTTTTCGTTTATCCGAAGTCGTATTTTTTTTTTTTGAGGAAAGTGCTATTTTGCGAGAGTATAGTCCTCTCGCGTGTTCATTCGTTCATTGGAACAGTTCATCCTATGAGTGGCTTATATGGACAAGTGACCGCCACTTAGTCACCGAACCATGGTGGCCCATACGGCAAAGGCACGGTTCAATATGCCGAAGGTCTTGGGTTCGAGTGTCGGTACCAGTACTTTTTTTATAGATGAACTTTTTTTCTAATCTAATCTATTCTAATCTAATCCTAGCGCAGCCAGTCTTTCGAGGGCATCCTGGAAAATGCCTGAGGTTGATTAACGCCCAGCATCCTTTTGTCATTATTAACAATTGCAGTGCCCCATTGCATTAAATTGCATTGAAACATCACAAATGTTACAGCGGCCAGGCCAACTGCGTAAAGTTCACCGCAAAGATGATTCGTTGAATTGCATTGAGTTTGAGCACGAGTGTTCAAACAACAATACATTTCTGAATCTATAGGGGAGGAAGAAACGTGGGGATCCCCCGCTCACGTTCCTGTTTTTTTTAAGCAATGAATAGTTGGGAGCACCATGCTAAGAAGTTTTGGTGCTCCGGGACCCTCGGGGATGTATTTCCACAAATGCCCTGGACATATTTGCCATGGTTATAGCGCCAAAACTCGCTTTCTGTTGATGAGATAATGTTAAAATAATTATTATGAAAATGCAAATTTTTGATTCACACAACATATTAAAGTTTCAATCAGATTCAGCTGATAAATGAAAAAAAAAAAATATCGAAATATTTTTTTTCTAAGGTGTTACGCCTTTTTTCCTAAATAGTTAACAATCGATTTTACATTTTTTTTCAACAAACATATTTTTTTAACATTTTTTGCCCTTAGATTTGTTTGGGGGATTCTGAAGGGAGGGGGACCTGGGCAGACAAAAATTCATGCCATTTCAATTACAAATACTGCAAAAAAAAAAAAAAAAAAAGCGGAAAATGTTATGGAATTTTCTTGAAAAATCCATTTTTGCATAAGAGTTCAATAACAGTTATATTATCATAACAAAAACTATATGGGAATAGCATTTTTTGTTATGTTTTTTTGAGGAAAGTGCTATTTTGCGAGAGTATAGTCCTCTCGCGTGTTCATTCGTTCATTGGAACAGTTCATCCTATGAGTGGCTTATATGGACAAGTGACCGCCACTTAGTCACCGAACCATGGTGGCCCATACGGCAAAGGCACGGTTCAATATGCCGAAGGTCTTGGGTTCGAGTGTCGGTACCAGTACTTTTTTTATAGATGAACTTTTTTTCTAATCTAATCTATTCTAATCTAATCCTAGCGCAGCCAGTCTTTCGAGGGCATCCTGGAAAATGCCTGAGGTTGATTAACGCCCAGCATCCTTTTGTCATTATTAACAATTGCAGTGCCCCATTGCATTAAATTGCATTGAAACATCACAAATGTTACAGCGGCCAGGCCAACTGCGTAAAGTTCACCGCAAAGATGATTCGTTGAATTGCATTGAGTTTGAGCACGAGTGTTCAAACAACAATACATTTCTGAATCTATAGGGGAGGAAGAAACGTGGGGATCCCCCGCTCACGTTCCTGTTTTTTTTAAGCAATGAATAGTTGGGAGCACCATGCTAAGAAGTTTTGGTGCTCCGGGACCCTCGGGGATGTATTTCCACAAATGCCCTGGACATATTTGCCATGGTTATAGCGCCAAAACTCGCTTTCTGTTGATGAGATAATGTTAAAATAATTATTATGAAAATGCAAATTTTTGATTCACACAACATATTAAAGTTTCAATCAGATTCAGCTGATAAATGAAAAAAAAAAAATATCGAAATATTTTTTTTCTAAGGTGTTACGCCTTTTTTCCTAAATAGTTAACAATCGATTTTACATTTTTTTTCAACAAACATATTTTTTTAACATTTTTTGCCCTTAGATTTGTTTGGGGGATTCTGAAGGGAGGGGGACCTGGGCAGACAAAAATTCATGCCATTTCAATTACAAATACTGCAAAAAAAAAAAAAAAAAAGCGGAAAATGTTATGGAATTTTCTTGAAAAATCCATTTTTGCATAAGAGTTCAATAACAGTTATATTATCATAACAAAAACTATATGGGAATAGCATTTTTTGTTATGGAAGTATACCGCCAACTGCTATTGGGATGACGGATTAGTTGTTTAAATAACAAAAAATAATAACAAAGATTTGTTCGAAGAATAACTACAAATGTTATTATTCTGTTATTACAATAACAATCCAATAACAAAAATTCATGACGACGCATAACAAATCGTGTTATAAATAACATAAAATGTTATTGGCCTAGTATTTTCAAATATCAAAAAATGTTATTCCCACGTTATTTCCGTCTGCTCGGGGAGCGGGGGGTATGGGGAAAATTTTCCTTTCGATATAAAATAAAAACAAAATGAGGTCCATTGAATTTTTTTGAAATATTTTTATAAATGAAAATTGAAAAACAGCCAAAAATGTTATATTGCAAATTGTTTCATTTTGTTTAAAATTCTATTTTATTGAAACAATTTTTTTTGAAACTTTTTTTTGAAAAAAAAAATCGAGCAAAACAGTTTCCCTGCATGTCAGTGCATGAAAAATCCAGAGCGTCAACGTTTCTGACATGATTCCCAAAGCTGCAACCTGATGCTGCCGTAGCATATCATATCTAGCGTGCTGATTGATAAGCTATTGATTTCCCCTCGATTATCTCCGAGATTGATCTAGTTCAAAGTAATTATAGGAAATTCCCAACTCCAGGTCCGTTTAACCCGGGTTCAACATGCTGCGTTCCTGCAACATTGAAGTCGGCACGAACCCGATGAATGACTGGTTCTGGCAGATAAAATTGTTATTATCTATTGAAAAGCAATTCTTTTCATACCTGAGCAATTCTCTACGAAATCGGTCTTTTTTCTTCAATTTTAATTTTTGTATTTTTTAATCCGGCTGAAACTTTTTTGGTGCCTTCGGTATGCCCAAAGAAGCCATTTTGCATCATTAGTTTGTCCATATAATTTTCCATACAAATTCGGCAGCTGTCCATACAAAAATGATGTATGAAAATTCAAAAATCTGTATCTTTTGAAGGAATTTTTTGATCGATTTGGTGTCTTCGGCAAAGTTGTAGGTATGGATACGGACTACACTGGAAAAAATAATACACGGTAAAAAAAAATTTGGTGATTTTTTTATTTAACTTTTTATCACTAAAACTTGATTTACAAAAAAACACTATTTTTAATTTTTTTTATTTTTTGATATGTTTTAGAAGACATAAAATGCCAACTTTTCAGAAATTTCCAGGTTGTGCAAAAAATCACTGACCGAGTTATGAATTTTTTAATCAATACTGATTTTTTCAAAAAATCGAAATTTTGGTCGTAAAAATTTTTCAACTTCATTTTTCGATGTAAAATCAAATTTGCAATCAAAAAGTACTTTACTAAAATTTTGATAAAGTGCACCGTTTTTAAGTTATAGCCATATTTAAGTGACTTTTTTGAAAATAGTCGCAGTTTTTCATTTTTTTAAATTAGTGCACATGTTTGCCCAGTTTTGAAAAAAATATTTTTGAAAAGCTGAGAAAATTCTCTATATTTTGCTTATTCGGACTATGTTGATACGACCTTTAGTTGCTGAGATATTGCAATGCAAAGGTTTAAAAACAGGAAAATTGATGTTTTCTAAGTTTCACCCAAACAACCCACCATTTTCTATCGTCAATATCTCAGCAACTAATGGTCCGATTTTCAATGTTAATATATGAAACAATTGTGAAATTTTCCGATCTTTTCGAAAAAAATATTTTTGGAATTTTCAAATCAAGACAAACATTTTAAAAGGGCGTAATATTGAATGTTTGGCCTTTGTGAAATGTTAGTCTTGATTTGAAAATTCCAAAAATATTTTTTTCGAAGAGATCGGAAAATTTCACAAATGTTTCATATATTAACATTGAAAATCGGACCATTAGTTGCTGAGATATTGACGATAGAAAATGGTGGGTTGTTTGGGTGAAACTTAGAAAACATCAATTTTCCTGTTTTTAAACCTTTGCATTGCAATATCTCAGCAACTAAAGGTCGTATCAACAAAGTCCAAATAAGCAAAATATAGAGAATTTTCTCAGCTTTTCAAAAATATTTTTTTCAAAACTGGGCAAACATGTGCACTAATTTAAAAAAATGAAAAACTGCGACTATTTTCAAAAAAGTCACTTAAATATGGCTATAACTTGAAAACGGTGCACTTTATCAAAATTTCAGTAAAGTACTTTTTGATTGCAAATTTGATTTTACATCGAAAAATGAAGTTGAAAAATTTTTACGACCAAAATTTCGATTTTTTGAAAAAATCAGTATTGATTAAAAAATTCATAACTCGGTCAGTGATTTTTTGCACAACCTGGAAATTTCTGAAAAGTTGGCATTTTATGCCTTCTAAAACATATCAAAAAATAAAAAAAATTAAAAATAGTGTTTTTTTGTAAATCAAGTTTTAGTGATAAAAAGTTAAATAAAAAAATCACCAAATTTTTTTTACCGTGTATTATTTTTTTCCAGTGTAGTCCGTATCCATACCTACAACTTTGCCGAAGACACCAAATCGATCAAAAAATTCCTTCAAAAGATACAGATTTTTGAATTTTCATACATCATTTTTGTATGGACAGCTGCCGAATTTGTATGGAAAATTATATGGACAAACTAATGATGCAAAATGGCTTCTTTGGGCATACCGAAGGCACCAAAAAAGTTTCAGTCGGATTAAAAAATACAAAAAAAATCGAATGACCGAAATCCTAGAGAACTGCTCACCTTGCGATTACACACAGCTAGCGCGCCGATCATTAGGATCAGCAGCTCCATTCAGTGGTTTAATTCTGCCCTCTCGTTGCTGCCCAGTTTGATTAAAAGCTACACGACTCACCGTGATTACGTCCATTCCGAACGCGAAAGCATACTTTACTGCTGCTGCTGCTGTCCAATAAGGTTAACCTGGGGTCCAGCGACCAGAGTGGTCGAGCAGCTCGCAGTGTTTTCTACCACTCGCGCGTTAATTCACTTTCTTCAGGCCCCCTCCCGCCCAACTAATCCATCAAAATGCAGTGACTTTGTGTTACAACTTCTGCTCAATGAGGGAGCCCCTTTCTTGCCGACTTCCACTTTACCACACTCATTATTAATGCACTTTAGGACGGACGGACGGACAGAGTTATGCTCTTTTCGCTCGGTGTACTGCGGCGTTGTGAGTTTATGCTTCCTCGTTGAACCATCAAGCAATGTCAAGTTGGTCGAGAGGAGAGAAGGGCCCTTTGTGTCCATCAAGCATTATTGCGATCAAATGATGTTTGACCCTCCCCGCCTCTCTCTCTCTTGCAGTTGAAGTCCTAGCTTGCAACATAATTACATCTTCTGTCTTTTCAACTGGTTGACTGAGATTTCCCTTGGTGTAGTGAAATTCCATGGAATATCACGTAAAATTATAATTTTTAACTGACTGAAATCAATTATCAAAATTGTAAGTACTAGAATATAATCAGTTCTCCAGAATGGATTTGAATATCTCGGGATTCGCTCACACAAATTCAAGAAATCAAACTGTTTCGCTATTTCGAGTGGAAACGACTGTCCCTTTCCGTGTCGTCTCTCAACTTTATGCCTTGGCACATTTTGGACGGAATTAAGCAATGGACGCGGTTTTTAGTTCACCTGGCTCCCGATTTTAATAGGGGTTCCATGTGTTGTCCTCCTTTTACTGCTCTAATGATGGTCGCAGCATAACAAACATAGCTACTTTTTAGTGAGTTCAGGTGCACCGCCGTAACCGTAATAGAAGGTAGGAGATATACATTAGTGTCGCAGGAGATGAGGAAAACCATCATGGGAGCCTGAATGGATGGAACAATTTCAGCCCCTCCGGTGGCGGAATTTAAGCTAATTAGAGAAATTATCATTTGCGCCAGTAATGTGGGGCAATTTTTATAGATTAAACCCCGCGAGGAGGGTTTTTTTGTGATCCCCACTTGAGGGATATCTTGAAGTGTCAAACGATTCCGCAGTTTAGGAACGCCACTAATTGGTATTTTTTTCTCTTTTTCTTTACAGGTGAGTTTCGACGGATTGTTTAACCCAGCCGGGCATTTCTTGGTACTTTTTTTGACACTTTTACTTTTGTGATTTAAATTATGCCTTTACTTGCTCCAGAAGGACATGAATAGTTTTAAGATGACATGCATGATAGGACAATCAACCCAATGTTGAAAGGACAAAAGGCGAAAAGTTAACAAAAAATCTGTGTTTTTTTTTGTTTTTTACAGCATTTGTTAAAATAAAAGCAGTCTACAGTAAAAAAAAGTTTAATGTTTGAAGGTGAAAAAAATTTATGGTTAAATATTATCTATTTCACTGACATCTTTTCAAACACGTACGAAGCAAAATGATCATCGTTCGGTCAAAACGTTCATCGTTTGTGCAAAACGAGAGAGAATTGAGAGAAAAGTGCCCATTTCTAGACTCTCCCATTTTTCGTCGAATTTCTTCATTTTCTTGACAATCGCGTCCTATTTCCTGCTCCCTGATTCCTGTTTAAATGCATTGGAGTTCATTGCTCATGAAAGTGAGTTCATTGTAAGTGCTCGTTTGAAAACCTGCCAATGAAATCGAGAATAATATATCTTTTTCAATGCAATTCTACCTTAAAGCCAATGCAAATTATGTAACATTATTGATTTTCTAAAAAAAAGGCTAAAAAATATGACTAGAAGAAAATACATTCTCAACCAATAAAACTTGAAAAATTATTGTAAACTGTTAATAATCCCATTGGCTACTTACATGCTTTTTTTAAAATTTTGATTTAACAGATCATTTCACTTGAGGAAAAACATGCATGCATTTTGTGATAATTTTGTGTTAATAAATTTGCTGGAATTTTGAAATTTAGTATTTTATTCCCCCTTCCCCTCGACCTTGACCATGGGCGAGTGACAAAAACTTCAAATAAAATTCGTACCAGCCTTATTTATGCACCATTACCAAAATTGCACATCAAAAAAGTAACCTTACACATTTTTTGAGGCATTAATAAAAATTTATTCTTGCACAAATCTGTCAACATTGTCCGATGATAAATATCCATAATTTATTATTTTCTTTTGTTCCAACCTGGTTTTTGTTTAAAACCCAGCACCAACAGTAAGGACTGGCGCCTTAGCCCGCTCGGCCATCAAACCGATGAAGAATGGAAAGGATGAACGTATATATGAGCTTGACATTTCTATCAAGTGGGTTTGCCATACTGATGGGCTTAAAATTTCAGGGTGTAATATTGCATAAAATTTCATAAAATAATGAGGAATTCTCCGAGATTTCGGTCTTTTTTTAATTTTAATCCGGCTGACAATTTTTTGGTGCCTTCGGTATGCCCAAAGAAGCCATCATTAGTTTGTCCATATGATTTTCTATAAAAATTTGGCAGCTGGCCATAGAGAAATGATTTATGAAAATTAAAAAATCTGTATCTTTTGAAGAAATGATTTGATCAATTTGGTGTCTTCGGCAAAGTTGTAGGTATGGATAAGGGCTACATTAATAATACACGGTAAAAACAAATTTGGTGATTATTAATTTCGCTTTTTGTCACTAAATCTTGATTTGCAAAAAAACACTATTCAAATTCTTTTATGTTTTGATATGTTTAAGGGGGCATCAAATGCCAACTGTTCAGAAATTTCCAGATTGTGAAATAATCTTCGACCGAGTTATGAATTTTTGAATCAATACTATTTTTTTCAAAAAATCGAAATATTGGTCGCAAAAAATTTTCAACCTAATTTTCTGATGTAAAATCGAATTAACAATCAAAAAGTACTTAAGTGAAATTGTAGCGTAGTGTAGCGTTTTCAAGTTATAGCCATTTCTAGGTAACCTTTTTGAAAATAGTCGCAGCTATTCTTTTTTTAAAATTGCCCACATAAATTTTTTTTTTGAAAAGCTGAGAAAAATTCTCTATATTATTACTTTTTTGAACACTGTTGATACGACCCTTAGTTGCTGAGTTGCCATGCAAAGGTTTAAAAACAGGAAAATTTTCCGATCTTTCTGAAAACAATATTTTATTTTTTTAATCAAGACTAACTTTTCAAAAGGGTCATACATTCAAAAAACACTGTACTTTTTCAAGTTTTTCTCTTGTTATTTACACCCAAAATTCAGAGTCGAGATAATCGTTCTCTTAAAATTTATTGAGGGCTCAGTGCCAAAATCGATAGAATAATGGTACCAACTCACACCATCATAACAAATGAGTTCATTCGTTAGTTGAATCAATAAATCTCCAACAAGTGTCATACATCGACTTCTGACTTCTCCTTGGTCACCAAGCTCTGGTGGCCGAGGCAGCTAAGTCATTGGATTGGTTTGTCAAAGGTCTCTGGTTCGATTCCCGTTGTCGAAACTTTTGGTTTTTTGTTTGACGGATGAACTTTTTTTGCAAATGAACCTCGAGAGAATAGTTCTATCGCCCATCTCGAGCTGTGTTCTCTGCGTCCGTGAATGGTACCACTATTCTCTCGACTCGAGACCATCATTCTCTCGGACTAGCGCTGCCAGTTTTGGGTGTATATATATAAAGTTGGTTTGTAAAATACGCTATTTTCTTTAAATAAATAATTTGTTGATACAAACGTGTTCAAGCTATATTTTGAGAATATTGAAAACTCAGTCGAAACAATTTTTTATCTCTTTTGTGAAGTAATGTTTCAAACGAATAAAAAAACTATCTACAAATGTGTAACAAAATGTACCTACTCGGAGAAAAAAGAGTTCCTAAAATCGTTAAAAAGCGTTCATGAAAATGGGAACCACGAACAAAGTGTTCAAATTTCATGGTACGTTTTTCAAAATCGTACCATGGGATTTGAACACTTTGTTCGAGGTTCCCATTTTCATGAACGCTTGTTCACGATTTTGGGAACTCTTTTTTTTCCGTGTAATCGTGTTAATTTGTTGTTTATTTTTGAACATGCTGTTATTCTTGATTAGATTGTTCAGTGAAGTTATAGCTAACACAAATATTCAGAACTCGATGAATTTGTCTGCTAATTGTAGAAAAAGGAAGGCTAACAAGATCATAATTGTAGGATGCAACACTGACTGGATCATTCAAATCAGGATCTAACTTTTTTTCTACAGTAAACATAAAACTGATAAACCCTGGATCAACCTGCAACACTTCGTTCACCTGTTGACACAGATTTCCAACTCCGTTAGATTCTTCTGGCACCTCGTCCAAATATCCACAACTCGCTGTTCGTGTTCTGTCCGCCGCGGCTTATCTGGGCGCTGAACCGTCAATCAGTGAAAGTGTTTCGAAGCAGATTCCCCAAATCGTGGCAAAAAGCCGCCACCACGACCAAGGCAAATCGCTTGTTCCCCACCAATCACAACAAACTCCCTATCGCGCCGCGGAAATGGAAGCTCATCAATCGGACGAACTTTGAAAAAAGACCATCGCAAATCGGGTCACCCCTCCGTGACGGGCACGACCACCGCCGGTAGCTGCCGTTGCCGCTGTCAAACGTCATTCCGGTTCTTCGCCGATTGACACCCAGTAGCGAATTCAAATTAACCCACTTTGACGAGCGTTGACTTCTGTGCAACTCGGACTTGGACTATTGAGGTGAGGTAGTGGGGGTCACCCTGGGAACTCCCTGGGTCCCCGTTGATGAGTTTCGCGCCGTTGTTGTTATCATTCTTTGATGCCGGGCCGAAAATCAACCGTGGTTGACCGGACAACGGAGTCCATCGCGTCGATTGATGGAGACCGCCGCCACCGCCGGGGTCGTCGTCGTGCACACCGCACGAACCATTGATTTATGAATGATAATGATTGCCATTAACGTATTAGACGGTTCGCGGGTCGCAGGCAACAACGTCTATCACTCTTTGGTGAAGCGATTAGTCGCAAACCACGGTTGACAGGCGATTGACGATCAGGGCCGCCGACGTCGCGGCGCGCCGTGCTATCGGGACGCGGGAGATTGGAGAAATTCTGCGAACTCGGACAAATCGCGCGAAAGTGGAGAAAAGGTTGCCGGTGGAATTTGGCTGGGAACGGTTTGTGGTCCGACCTTGTTGGGATTTTCCCAAGTGGATCGGACTTGTTTGGATGTGCTGCGTATAAAGTGTCCACACTAATTAGTCCTTACGTGTCAATTTGAAGGTCCCCCTTCAATTGATTGATGACGATCGCGCGGGCAAAGTTCAAGACCAATACCGTTAACCGCGGCCAAAACGACTCAATTCCAACTCCGTAACGAGCTGATGAAGCCATCCACCAACTACCGAGTTTGGAACTGTCCGCGAAGGTGTCCTCCTACTTCATCACATCTTCGCGCCATCCAAGCGCGCACCGTGCTCTCTCCATTTCCGGCCAAAATTGCTTTTTAATAAATTTATTATTGCCCCTTTCTGCGCGCGCCCGCTCACACGCGAGATGATGACTTCGATTAAGATTCGCCATATCAGACGTCTTTGCGGTAGTTTAACCGCGGCCAAGCGAAAAACAATTAATGAAAGTGAGCTCCGCGCGCGGCGGCGTTGAGGATCGCTGAAGCGCGAATTTTTCCTCGCGCTGATCCATATTCGGACGCGGTCAGCTTTAATTACTTAAAATATGTACATGAACGTAGAAAAATTAATACATGATCTTTAACTTTTCATTAAATTGGCATGTTATTAGTTATAGGCGGCTTGGCGCTACGCCCCGGACACGCGCGCTGGCTAGAAGCGAGAAGGAGGAGGAGGTTCACAGGCTGGCTGCAACAGTCTATACAGGCTAAAGTGGTGGCCCCGGGCTTTGCAACTGCTTCTGGTCGGCACAGGAAGAGGTGGATGATTGCAACGTGGTGCTGTGAAACGCCACCGCCATCCATCCGGAGTGTGGCGATTGTTGACTTCAACTAGCGGGGCCCTTTCGGGAAGAGGCGAGCACTTTCAGTATGGTTATGTGTCCGGTTCTCAACAGGGGTAGAAGTGGTTTTCAAATCTGATTAGACCTCCTAAATGTAGCTTGTTAACACTTCAAGAAGTTTTCCTTATTGTTTTTCGAAAGAATCGTTTAGTATTTGTCGGGGTTTGTGAAACAATATTTTAATTTGTATTAAAAAAAACAGGTTTGAAAATTATTAGGAATTACTTTTTTTTTAATCATTTTTCAACAGGTAACAACTTGTCTCAAGACGTTTATCTAAAAAAAATAGTCCGCACACTGTTCATGTAGTATTTATGTTTAGTTTCTTTCTCGAAAGTGTTCATTGAATAGTTGAGCAATTCTCTCAATAATGTGCATTTTTGCTCAATTTATGCTTGATTTTGTTTAATGCAAGTTTGGCCAAAGAAGTAATTTTGCATCATTAGTTCGTCCATACAAGTATGACAGTTGTGTTCTCTAAGGCATTTTTTTTTTAATTTGCCCAAAATGGATTTTAGGCACCCAGGAGACTCTTGAGGGCGCAGCACAAATCGGCAACTTGGCAAATTCGCAAATTCATTTTTGGGTAATTTTACCTATAAAATGTGTAACAATGTAAACCTGATGAATTTTTTTCAGAAATCGATGAAAATTCATCAGTTTTGATGATATATTACACTTTTTTTACGCAAAATCTGTCATCAATCTCTGATATATATTACCATTTTTTGTTTTATGTAGGTATTCTCATAGTCCCGTAAACACCGTAAAAAACTACCAATTACTATTTGTTTTTACAAAAAAATGAATTCACAAAATATGTTTTGCCTTCCTCACTGAGATAATCCTGCTCGAAAAATGAACTTTTGAAAAACAGCTCGTAGACCTATATTCATGTATACCTATCGACTCAGAATCGACAACTGAACAAATGTCTGTGTGTGTATGTGTGTGTGTGTAAGTGTGTGTGTGTATGTATGTATGTTCCCAAAATTCTTGCAGGCCAAGGATTGATACCTAAGAGCATGCAATGGCACTGACCTTGTTGCGTGCTCTTCGGTTGACGTCCACGTAAGGAACATCCTGGAAGGAGCGTAACTAACTACATCCGTAGTTCTGTTAGATCATCCGAATTATCTTGATCAGAACAGTATAGCTCTGGTTCCTTGCGAGTGTCCTATTTTCTTACCTCCACGTTGGCTTGGTTTTCATGATGACCTAGCTGGTGGCCTGTGGAAACGGATCGTAAATCTTTGACCACCGCGGGTCAGAGTCGAGACGGCTAAAAGAAAGGGGCGCAACAATGTGGAAAAGGGAAGTAATTTGTGATTGTAGACGGTATTGTTTTGATTCGCAGTATGTTGAGTCAACTGCTGTGGATGTACCTGAAACATCGCACAACGGGGTTTCTCTTCTTTCCGTTTTTATCTACCATTAGAGAGCCTGGAGCTTATTGGAGAACGGACATCTCAAGCCTGAAGTGCCGATCGAGGCACGGGAGCTGTCAGACGGAGGTGCCTATCGAGCAAAATCCTTTGTCTTTTGCTCGATTGGTACCTCCGTTTGACAGTTCTCGTGCTTCGATTGGTGCTTTTGGTTTGGGATGTCCGTTCTCTAATAGGATCCAGCCTCTCTATCTACCATCTATATTCTGTTATTTTCTTGATTCTCTTATTTCTCAACGTTTTTCCACTCTATTTACTTATTGATGCTGCTGCAACAAACTGTCTGTTTTCCCTTAATTTGGCAGCGATTTATTTTGTTGTTAATTTCTTTATCTACTTCATCAATTACTATCTTTCTTTTACTATTGATTCTTCAAATAGTTTATTTCTTTCACGGTCCATTGGTTTCAATCTTCACCCTTTTCTTCAAACAAATGAGGTTCGAGCCCTTACTCAATTTTTGGAATGATCAAAGAATAAACACAAATATTACTATTGTACTTTTGAAAAACTTTTATAAAATGCTTAGGACCAAAATATTGTAACAAAACACCGCGACAGAAGAAATAGCAACAGATAAACACGACTCAACAATAAGGAAGATTTCAGGAGAAAACAATATACAGTAAATCACAATAAGTTTTTGAATTCAAACTAAAAATAAAACAGTTTTTGCTTTAATGAAAGTTGATAGGCACACAATGAATGGTTAGGCGCTTATACTTACATCAAACCCTACTTAATGTACCACCCCCGGCCGAGTTAAAATGCGTAACCGGAAAAGAAGGTGTGCATGCCTGGCACGAACACTCAAAGCGTGTTCTAGCGTGCTGCTCGTACTGACTCAGAGCAAGGGTGAGATGTAGGTGTAAGGGCAGTGCGTGTTCGTCGGGAACCTAGTGCATAAGATCGGTCAAGGCCCGTTCTTACACTGAAAATTGCGAAATTGCGAAAATTCTTGCCAAGTTTTCTCAGCACTGGCTGGACCGATTTTGATCAAACCGGGTGCAATCGACTTGGTTTAGGGTCCCATACATCACTATTGAATTGTTTGAAGTTTCGATAAGTAGTTCAAAAGTTATATATAAAAATGAGTTTTAACATATATCCGGATCTCACTTATATGCTTGAAAACTATGTCTGGATCCATCATCCAACCCATCGTTGATTAGGTAATCAAAAGACCTTTCCAACCAGTCCAAAACATCGAAGATCTGGCAACCCTGTCTCGAGATATGGCCACTTAAGTAATATTTATGTACTTTTTGGAAGCCAGATCTCACCTAAATGTATGTAAACTATGTCCGGATCCACCATCCGACCCATCGTTGGTACGGTTATCGAAAAAACTTTCCAACATGTCCAAAACATTGAAGATTTGGCAACCCTGTCTCAAGATATGTCCATTTAAATGATATTTATGTACTTTTTGGAAGCCAGATCTCACTTAAATGTATGTAAACTATGTCCGGATCCATCATCCGACCCATCGTTGGTAAGGTTATCGGAAAACCTTTCCAACAAGTCCAAAACATTGAAGATCTGGCAATCCTGTCTCAAGATATGTACATTTAAGTGATATTTATGTACTATTTGGAAGCCGGATCTCACTTAAATGTATGTAAACTATGTCCGGATTAGGGCGTCCAATTTTCCTGGGTTTTGATTTTCCCGGGAAACGGGAAAACTATTTTTCAAATCCCGGGAAATTTTTCAAGCCGTCATAAAATTTATGCTTTCATTGAATTTGTTCAAAGAATTAGCTCAAAACTGTTAATCAGTGATAATCGTTACTTCAATCTGATCAAGAACAGCAGTTTTTAGTCAGTTTTAAAAATATTTAAAAAAATGTTTTTTGTTCTTTGTTATCCTTTGGGTTTTTAATTAATCATAATTTTTAATCCGACGTGATTCAAATTATTTCTTATTAATAATCATAAAGTTCTTTTTAATATATTTCTTTAATTTTTTTATATAAAAATAACTACAAAAGCTAAAAAAATCATTGAAACAGTAAAAAAACAAGAAACAAAAATAAATAAAATGAAACCATGCAATGCAAAATTTTAGAAAAGTTTAGAATTTCATGTTTTATATAAAACATATTTTACAAACTATCTTTAAGTCACTACCGCCAACTGGGGGAAATCGGGACTGCAGTCTGAATAGGTACAGGATATTTTAGAGCAATAAATTTGAAAATTGGTGTACTAATTGTTGTGTTAATCAAAAAAATATCAGAACATTATGCTCTCTGCTGAACTTTGATGAAAAATAATTAAATATGATTTTTTTCAAGTTTAAAATCATCATCAAATTTTAATAATTTTCCCTTATAAGCCAAATAAATGTTGATATATGCCGAATACAAATTTGCTAATGCTTTAAAATTGTTATCGATTACTAAGTATTCAACTGTTCATCTATTTCCACAACCAAATCTGAGTTTCCAGACCAAAAATTGATTTTTTTTTTCAATTTCGAGAATTCCCGGGACAAAGTATCAATAATCCCGGGATTCGGGAATTCCCGGTTTAGGGACAATTCCGGGACTTTTATCCCGGAAATTTCCGGGATGGACGCACTAGTCCGGATCCACCATCCGACCCATCGTTGGTTAGGTTATCGAAAAACTTTTCCAACGAGTCCAAAACATTGAAGATCTGGCAACCCTGTCTCGAGGTATGGCTACTTAATTGGGTACTAAAGCCCTATGCCAATTTTTATGTACAACGGTAAAAAACACGATTAAAAATCATTTCTCATCACTATTTTTCAATTTATTGCAAAATTTTTTTTTGACAAGACAACATTTTTTCGATGGATCAACTATGGTCCCATTGGAACGAGCTGTCAAGTAGAAGCTTTTCTGTCAAGAAGGACCGCGAGGTTAATTTTTCAAAATTGATTTAAAAATCAATTTTTAGCTCTTTGTGGTCGTAAAAAGGGTCTTGTACTCAGAAAAATAAGCTTTATCGCTGTTAACAATAATATCAGCAATCTAAGCTTCATTTTAGGACCCAATTGATATTGATGTACTTTTTTACTCCGGATCTAAAAAATAGATGAAATTTGTGTCCAACCCCATAATATCACCCATTGTTGGTAATGAGTGAGGAAGGCTCCAACCACATAGGTGGATTTAGTTTGTTTTTTTTAATTCTTGTTTTTTGATAGGTTTTTGGACAAAAAATGACATGTTTTGAACCATGCTGAGATGCCACTCAAGTCGGGAATTTGAAAACAGTGAAGAATTTGTCAAAATTGCAAAAAAAAAAAAAATAAAATGGAAGAAATCGGAAATATGTTATATTTCTTTAAAAAGTCTGGAAACATCGAGAATTTCAAGCATATCTTTCTGAACAAAAGAAAAAAAAATGTTGTGGCTCTCGATTATTTTTATTATGTATAATTTTCAAACCAATTGCACTCACCTTATAATCTTCTTGAAAATAAATGGCATTTAAAACACAAAATTGCTAAAAGCCCTTAGGAATTCTTTTGACATGATATTAACAAATTTTGTTTGATAATTGATAAACTTTTGAATATGTTTTATTGTTATTTGTCAAAACAATATAAAAAACCAAAATCTAATTAACAGTTTTACAACCTGAAAATTGTTAAAATGAGTGGAAGCTAAATTGGGACATCTCCCCTACAATAACAGTCCTTTCCAATTAGTGAAACCATACATTAAAGTGATAAATCCAACTTTAAACCATGACTCAACAGCTTCCGCGCCCCAGCAGTCCCGCTTCGCAAACTATAACTGCAGTTGTGCAGAAATTAATCCATTCGGAAGCGGCAATGTCTATGACCCCGTCGGGTCCGGCCTCCAATATCCACGAGCGCGAACGGCGAGCCATAAATTCATATCGCACGCTTCGTTAATCCCGAACCCAACTGTTTAGAATCACCGTTGAACGCGGTGTCGTCGGCGGTGGTTGCTCTTGAATTTTCAAGGTTCAGGTTCTTTTGTAGCTACAGGGTAGTCGTGGCGTCTAGACGCGTCCTGAAAGCCGGAATTTTTTCGGAGTCGTTAAGGAGGATATTCGCAGCAGGGGGGAGTCCCTCTTGTTTCAACAGGGAAATCTCGGGAAGTAATAAAACAATTTCCACTTGAATCAAAGATGAAAAGCGGTGGTGCTACGATTTAGGGGGAGTTTCAAGTGAGCAGTAACGAGGGTTGATTTAGCACTGCGTCAAAAATTAAAAGGAAATGAGTCATCCTCGGTCGATACGGGATTGACAAGAGGGGACTTCGAGTGGCAGGATACACGGGAATCCTTTCATCGGGAAACACCACCCCCTTCTGGAGAGTGTTGCCAACCTCACGTGTAACACAATCTCAACCAGACTAGAACCCCTCTCTCCTTAACGAAAAAACCGTAAATCAAGCGTTCGTTTAATTGCGGGCTATCACTTTCATCTAAGAGCGAGCGTTTTCCGGCGGCGATTCCTCGACTTCCTGGGGCCAAGTGCCCGGGCGTGATCTTTATTACGGCCGGCCCAACCGTGTGCCGAAGTGCCCTTTGGTCTTCTCGAGCGCGAGCAGTAAGACCCCCCCAATAAACAAGATCACGAAACTCCATCAAACTAATTAACTCGGCTGCGGCGGCGAGTGGTCTTTCACTCGATTACGTCACGAACTTCACATTAGTGCCGGCGGGGGGTTCGGCCAGACCAGGGTGGGCAAAACAAGATAAGGGCTGGTTCCGCGCGGATTTTGGGGTGGGTTGACGACTGTGTTTGTTCCTGTGTGCCCGGTGGGGGACAAATTGACGATGAACGGGCGATTAGTCGATCATAATTTTTTGGGGCCATGTTATTAATGCGTAAAACGGCTTTTGTGTGTTTCGATACTTTGTCCGGGCCGTTGTAAAACAGACACACTGGGTGGGCTTCGGATTGGATCTGGAGGCTCCAGAAAGGCACTCGAAGTTATGGTGAATTTCTCCACACCAGCTGTAAACGTAATCCTGTGCAGTTGACTTGGCGTAATGAATTTATTGCAGAATCCACTCAGCAACCTGAAAAGCAATCAATCTACAATCCATTGTAAGTTTCAATTTACGGTAACTGGTTCTTATTACAACAATCGTGAATCCTAACAGAGCGAAATCGGTCTTTTTTCTTAAATTTTAATGTTTGTATTTTTTAATCCGACTGAAACTTTTTTGGTGCCTTCGGTATGCCCAAAGAAGCAATTTTGCATCATTAGTTTTTCCATATAATTTTCCATACAAATTTGGCAGCTGTCCATACAAAAATTATGTATGAAACTTCAAAAATCTGTATCTTTTGAAGGAATTTTTTGATCGATTTGGTGCCTTCGGCAAAGTTGTAGGTATGGATATGGACTACACTGAAAAATGATATACGGTAAAAAAATGGTAATTTTTTATTTAACTTTGATTTGCAAAAAAAAACACTATTTTCATTTTTTTATATGTTTTAGAGGACATCAAATGCCAACTTTTCAGAAATTTCCAGGTTGTGCAAAAAGTCTTTGACCGTGTTTTTTAAATTTAATTTGATTTTTTCAACAAATCGAAATTTTGGTCGCAAAAAATTTTCTACTTCATTTTTCGATGTAAAATCAAATTTGCAATCAAAAAGTACTCTAGTGAAATTTTGATAAAGTGCACCGTTTTCAACTTAAAGCCATTTCTCGGGTGAGTTTTCAAAAAGCCTCAAGAGCCATTGGTAAACAAAGCCTTTTTTGCTTCGGTATTCGACCTACTTACGATAAACCAATTTTAAAAATGCTAGAGATTGTTCATCTACACGTCCTTCAAGTGCCCTAAACTAAAAACAAATGAAATATTGTTGCAATTTGAAGAAAAATGAAAATTAGTGTCGGAGGTCACGGTGGCTCTTACGGATTTTTGAAAACTCACCCGAGATTTTTAAGTAACTTTTTTGAAAACAGTCGCAGTGTTTCATTATTTTAAATAAGCGCACATGTTTGCTCACCTTTGAAAAAAAAATTTTTTTTAGAGAGCTGAGAAAATTCTCTATATTTAGCGATTTTGAACTTTGTTGATACGACCCTTAGTTGATGATATATTGCTATGCAAAGGTTTAAAAACATGAAAATTGATGTTTTCTAAGTTTCACCTAACGTCGATATCTCAGCAACTAATAGTCCGATTTACAATGTTAAAAATATCACGAATGTTTCATTTTTTTTTTTATTTTTTGATTGCAAATTTGATCTTACATCGAAAAATGAAGTTGAAGAATGTTTGCGACCGATATTTAGATTAAAAAAAACAGTATTGATAAAAAAATGATAACTCGGTCAAAGATTTTGTGCACAACCTGGAAATTTCTGAAAAATTGGCATTTGATGTCCTCTAAAACATATATAAAAAAAAATAGTGTTTTTTTTGCAAATCAAATTTTAGTGACAAAAAGTTAAATAAAAAATCACCAAATTTTTTTACCGAGTATAATATTTTTTCAGTGTAGTCCATATCTATACCTACAAGCCTACAACTTTGTAAAAGACACCGAATCGATCAAAAACTCCTTCAAAAGATACAGATTTTTGAATTTTCATACATCGTTTTTGTATGGACAGCTGCCAAATTTGTATGGAAAATTATATGGACAAACTAATTATGCAAATTGGCTTCTTTGGGCATACCTAAGGTTCCAAAAAAGTTTCAGTCGGATTAAAAAATACCAAAAAAATCGAATGACCGAATTCTGGGAGAACTGCTCAACAGTCATAAAAAAACATGGTAATATTACGCCTGCGAAGGGGGACATCTTTTCTATCAGAAAAAATGTGTAATTTTACCTCTGAGAATGTATAATTTTACCTCTGAGAATGTGTAATTTTACCACTTTTTTTGGTGTAATGTAACTTTTTAAGCCTAATTGAGGTAAAATCACACTATTAAAGAAGTAATATTCAATGCGATATTATTATTCCAAAATTCCACCTTACATATTTGCTCATTTTTTTTTTCTGTGTGGACCAATTTCCTCTTCAGCTGCACGCAAGAACGTCCAGGGTTGTTACGGACGGCGCGGATGGCGCGGATGGCGCGGATGGCGCGAATCGCGCGAATCTGGCGCGGATTTGCTGGCTAATTTTGCTCAGGCGCGGATTTCGCGCGGATAGCAATTTTGATAAACAAAATAATTGCGAACGATAGAATTTCTTTCAATTTACAAAGGAAAATATTATGAGGAATTAAATAAATTCAATCTTTTTCGTTGAGTGCAAAAACATCAATTTCTAAATAGTTGTTAATGAAGAAAATTTTCTTCTAAAAATTATTGATTTTTTTCTTAATACGAAACATCGAAATAATCTTCAAGGAGCGATTTTTTTTAATGTATCGAGATTTGTTATATAAATTTAACATAACAATACAACTCATTTTTTTTAAAACCTCTGCTTAACAATTCATATTAATAACAATTTTATTAAAATCAAAATAACAAAACTCGAAAAATAACAGAATTTCAAAAATTTTAAGCTGTGAAACTTTTTAGATTTTCTCAGTTTTTTCAATATAAAAATTGAAATTTTTAAATTTTTGGTTTATTGAAAAAATAAAAAATTCTGTTGCCTTTCTGATTCAGGTAGGATTTATTATACTCCCAATTATCACAACATGACGAAATTCAAATCTCCGTCTAAAAGCGAGATGGAATGTCAAAATTATACAAAATAAGAAATCTGGAATTCAACAATTTGAAATTTCGGAATTTACATATTCAAATAATAAATAAAATAGAATTCATAATTTGAATAATTAAATTGAATAAAAAATATTTTTTAAGAAAATTCTTAAGTTATGAAATTATGAAATTATGAAATTATTAAATTATTAAATTATTAAATTATTTAATTACTAAATTATTAAATTATTAAATTTTTAAATTATTAAATTATTAAATTATTAAATTATTAAATTATTAGATTATTAAATTATTAAATTATTAAATTATTAAATTATTCAATTATTAAATTATTAAATTATTAAATTATTAAATTATTAAATTATTAAATTATTAAATAATTAAATTATTAAATTATTAAATTATTAAATTATTAAATTATTAAATTATTAAATTATTAAATTATTAAATTATTAAATTATTAAATTATTAAATTATTAAATTATTAAATTATTAAATTATTAAATTATTAAATTATTAAATTATTAAATTATTAAATTATTAAATTATTAAATTATTAAATTATTAAATTTTTAAATAAATAAACTATTAATGTATTAAACTTTTAAATTATGTAATTATTAAATTATCTAATTATTAAATCATTAAATTATTAATTTAATAATTATTAAACTATTCAACTATTAAATTATCAAATTATTATATTATTAAATTATAAAGATATTAAATTATTAAATTATTAAATTATTAAATTATTAAATTATTAAATTCTTAAATTATTAAATTATTAAATTATTAAATTATTAAATTATTAAATTATTAAATTATTAAATTATTAAATTATTAAATTATTAAATTATTAAATTATTAAATTATTAAATTATTAAATTATTAAATTATTAAATTATTAAATTATTAAATTATTAAATTATTAAATTATTAAATTATTAAATTATTAAATTATTAAATTATTAAATTATTTAATTATTAAATTATTAAATTATTAAATTATTAAATTATTAAATTATTAAATTATTAAATTATTAAATTATTAAATTATTAAATTATTAAATTATTAAATTATTAAATTATTAAATTATTAAATTATTGAATTATTAAATTATTAAATTATTAAGTTATTAAATTATTAAATTATTAAATTATTAAATTATTAAATTATTAAATTATTAAATAATTAAATTATTAAATTATTAAATTATTAAATTATTAAATTATTAAATTATTAAATTATTAAATTATTAAATTATTAAATTATTAAATTATTAAATTATTAAATTATTAAATTATTAAATTATTAAATTATTAAATTATTAAATTATTATATTATTAAATTATTAAATTATTAAATTATTAAATTATTAAATTATTAAATTATTAAATTATTAAATTATTAAATTATTAAATTATTATATTATTAAATTATTAAATTATTAAATTATTAAATTATTAAATTATTAAATTATTAAATTATTAAATTATTAAATTATTAAATTATTAAATTATTAAATTATTAAATTATTAAATTATTAAATTATTAAATTATTAAATTATTAAATTATTAAATTATTAAATTATTAAATTATTAAATTATTAAATTATTAAATTATTAAATGATTAAATGATTAAATTATTAAATTATTAAATTATTAAATTATTAAATTATTAAATTATTAAATTATTAAATTATTAAATAATTAAATTATGAAATTATTAAATTATTAAATTATTAAATTATTAAATTATTAAATAATTAAATTATTAATTTATTAAATTATTAAATTATTAAATTATTTAATTATTTAATTATTAAATTATTAAATTATTAAATTATTAAATTATTAAATTATTAAATTATTAAATTATTAAATTATTAAATTATTAAATTATTAAATTATGAAATTATTAAATTATTAAATTATTAAATTATTAAATTATTAAATTATTAAATTATTAAATTATTAAATTATTAAATTATTAAATTATTAAATTATTAAATTATTAAATTATTAAATTATTAAATTATTAAATTATTAAATTATTAAGTTATTAAATTATTAAATTATTAAATTATTAAATTATTAAATTATTAAATTATTAAATTATTAAATTATTAAATTATTGAATTATTAAATTATTAAATTATTAAATTATTAAATTATTAAATTATTAAATTATTAAATTATTAAATTATTAAATTATTAAATTATTAAATTATTAAATTATTAAATTATTAAATTATTAAATTATTAAATTATTAAATTATTAAATTATTAAATTATTAAATTATTAAATTATTAAATTATTAAATTATTAAATTATTAAATTATTAAATTATTAAATTATTAAATTATTAAATTATTAAATTATTAAATTATTAAATTATTAAATTATTAAATTATTAAATGATTAAATTATTAAATTATTAAATTATTAAATTATTAAATTTTTAAATTTTTAAATTTTTAAATTATCATTTTATGAAAATATTAAATTATTAAATTATTCATTTATAAAATTATGAAATGATTAAATTATTAAATTATTCATTTATAAAATTATTAAATTATTAAATTATTAAATTATTAAATTATTAAATTATTAAATTATTAAATTATTAAATTATTAAATTATTAAATTATTAAATTATTAAATTATTAAATTATTAAATTATTAAATTATTAAATTATTAAATTATTAAATTATTAAATTATTAAATTATTAAATTATTAAATTATTAAATTATTAAATTATTAAATTATTAAATTATTAAATTATTAAATTATTAAATTATTAAATTATTAAATTATTAAATTATTAAATTATTAAATTATTAAATTATTAAATTATTAAATTATTAAATTATTAAATTATTAAATTATTAAATTATTAAATTATTAAATTATTAAATTATTAAAATATTAAATTATTGAATTTTATTTTTTTGCCATTTTCGTAGTTCGGATTTTTTTCGGAGTCATATTTTAGTTTAGAGAAATTTAGAGTAGAAAATAATAGAAATTTCGTGTTTCGATTTTCAAGAGTACAATTTTGGCGAGAATTATCATGTACAAAATCGCTAGATTTTATAATTTAGTGATTTATTTTATGGTTTTAAATTTTTGAATTTAAGTTTTTTTCCTGAATTTGTTTCAAAGCAACGATATTTAATGTGCTACAAAAATGCTAATATTGTTTCAGAAATGGCAAAACAGATTCCACTTGGTGCAGGTGGGATATCTGATCAACGGTACTGATTCAAATGCTTTCTGTATTATTCTTTTTTCGTTTGAAATTGCATTCATTATGTTACCCTCTTCTATGTTTGTCGAGAATTTTTTTTTATATGGCGCGGATTTCGCGCGGATTGGGTTTTGGGGTCGGCGCGGATCTGGCGCGGATTTTTTTTTCGACTTTTCCGTAACAACCCTGAACGTCATATCAATTCTACTGACCGGTAATGACATAAAGCGGAGATTTTCAGGGGATAAACAGTAAGGATGATTAGCTCCCACTACTCATCTGTTGGTTCATTGTGTAACTTCAGCCTATCCGTCAATAACGGAGAAGGAGCTCATTGGCAATCAACCATGCTCATTCTTTTGCTATTTTTGTTGTTTTTGAATTTTAGTCTTTTTGTTTCATTTGTGTTTTTTTAGTATTATTTTGTTGTATTCTTGAAGTATTGTATTTATGATTTTTTTAGGTCTAGCTTTTTTCGTCTTATTTTGGAAAGTAGCACAAACCACTTAAATGTTAAGCTTGACCCTTGAATGAACAAAATTTTGACTCCCTGATACAGGCAACCCTTAAGGATAAGATCAAGATAGCGAGTAATCGCCGAAACCACTAAGTAACGCCATCAACCACTTCTAACCTCCAAGAAAAACTTTTATTTCCATTTCGCACCGAGCCCAACCAAACCACATCCAACTACCCTTGATGACCCGAACACGCATCGTCGTCGTACCCTAGTGTGCTAACCTCATAACTACTTTTACTCACCGCCGACCGCACGCTTCTAGACTTTACTATCTCTCGTGGCTTTGAGGTTAATAAAAATGCCGTCCCAGCGCGCGCGCGCCCTCCTCCGATATCAACATTTTATACACGCCTGTTTAAAGTAATTTCGAGTGTAGCATTGATGAGTGCATCGAGATTGGCCGGCCATTTCTCACGCCACATCCAACGTCTCATAAATCCAAAGCGACTGCACTCTTATGTGCGCCGTAGAATCGACCTCCCGGGACCGACCTCGGGCAGGTCAAACCTGGTAATCCTGTTCGCAACGCGGCTTCGCTCCATGACGCAATCCGGATCGGGGGCTGCAACACGCCGAGAGTGAGGTTATGTTTTGTGTTTTTTCCGTTTTCGGAAAAAAGAAGAAATAACGCCCTTTCTGCGCCGCCGAAATGTGCTTTGATTTACTTTCGCTACTGCAGGGCATCTCTCGCGACGGCGACCGGCTTCTCCAGCGCACTTTCATCGCCCTGTTCAATCAATCTCGAGATTCGGAAAGGTGTGTGTGGAGTCGGGCGTAGAGATGAGTGACGCCCCGGAGGCAGAAGACTGTTCAAATCCATCATTTTGAGCGGTAACCGTCGAACGGGTTACGTAAAAATGCGTGTAACTGTGCGAGCGAGGTTGCAATTTTGGGGGGTTGCATATTGAGTTCGGGGCACATTTGCCCCGCCGGATTGGTGACCCGGTCAGACGAAATTGGTGCGAAATTTTGACCTTTCACGCGAAGTTGGGAAAGAGTCAGTTCTCTTGCTTGCTTCTCAAAACTTGTCGAATCTGACTAAAACTCCGGGTTCTGAGAAATGTTCGACTCCTACCCCCACTTTGAAGCCTTGCAACGCAAAAAAAAAACAAATAAAAATAAAGAAGAAACAATAAATGGCCAGACATACGGTGCCGTATTTACCGCAGCGATAATTAGTTGAAATGGATTCAACAGCCTGCTTCGGTAGAATTGCTGGACAGTTGTTAGATTCGCAATTCGGTCGTCAGTAAGAATCCAGGTAGCCTCTTATGGGGATAAAGTTATTAAAACTATTTCGATTTTTTTAGATTTGTTTGAAAAAATCAGTCCAAGTACCTCATTTGCATACATTTCCATTAATCCGTACATCATTATCTTCTTCATCTTTTCCCATTAGTCGAAACCCAACACCTCTGCGTAGATTTCTTTTCCACCTTATCAACGAAACAAGATCTTGATCACTCAATCGCAGTCCGCAAATAAAAATAAGGGTTGACGACGACGACGCACTCCATTAACGAAGATGTCACTTAATTTACGGCCACAGCCAAATAGAGTGACACCATCGATTTCTTCTTCAATCACTCACACATGCGTGTGTCTGCGTACGTGCGTCATACTAGAGAGTTCCAACAACCGTTCCACGACACGATCACCATCATTGGATCGAAGATTATCACCGTTCGAGCGCAGATCTCTGCGATCTTCAACAGCTGATGATCCGCAGGGTCCTTCTTCAACGGAGCGCCACGCCACGTGTCAAGATGACGGGTGCGAGTTGTTTTAAATTAACACATATTCTGTCACTTCCGTCATCTGTCACGGCGCGTGCCAACAGCTCTTCTCTCTCTTCTTTCCTCTTTCGCGATCGTTCCCTTTCTCGATGTTTTCTTTCGCATTTTTTGCGCCTGATTAATACGCACACATTCATGAAGTGCAATCAATTTGATCCAGATAAGGGAGGCAGGCTTCGATCAATCTAGAGACGACTCTTGAGCTTTTTTTGCGCAGGCTCCTCCATTGCTTCGTTGTTCGCGTCATTCCACGATCTCGCACTTTGTCTGATTTTTTTGTGTTTTTGTTGGCACCGCTGTTTACCTTTTATTTCTTGCATCAAGCGACACACACTCTTTGCTCTCTTTTGTCGAACTTTGGGTCGCTTCGACGAGCCGTGATAAATTTGTTGCCAATTTTGCAACATCGTTGTGTCTCTTTCTCTTTTTTTTTTTTTTTGTTAGGCTTCGACGAAACCTGGGAACGAAAAATTAAGCCTAATTGGCATTGTTCAATTTGTAAATCAATCCGCGCGCGCGGTTTTATTTGTGTGCTTTAAATTCGAAAAACGGCGGAAATGACCCTTCAAAGAAAGTTCGCCCAAGACGACGGCTTCGAGTGTGGTGAGTGGGAAAAAGTGAAATGCTCGGAAGAGATAGGTATTTGGCTTTCTGGATATAACAATTTATTTTGAGAAAATTGAACTAAAATCGGCCTACGATTTAACTCAAAACTATTTCAATCAACCGACTATTTGTCAAGGAAAAAATCCGCATGCAAAAACATGTACATCACCTTTATGAGCAAAAGCATAAAATATTGTATGAGAAAAGGTGTACACAAAAAGCATGTACGAAAGATAAAAATATATATTTTGCACATTACATGCTTTTTATGTACACTTTTTTTCATACAATATTACATGCTTTTGCTCACAAAGGTGATGTGCATGCTTTTGCATGCGATTTTACCATTGGATTTTTTGGTTTTGCTGTAGGAAGGTTTTACATTATTGCGACCGTGAAACTAAGCTCTTGTAATCTTTCGTAAAAGCATTATCTTTCGGGAAAATATTGTTAAATCATGTTAATTGCCATTGAAAGTTCTTCGAATATTTTGTTTTATCAAAGGTTTTTTAAGAAATCTTAAACATGTTTGTTTTAGCTACGAGTGTAATGTACAAGCATATTATGATTAGTTGATAAGAGCTGCTATGAAATATAGATAACCTATTACAATCGCAAATCGCATACAAAGCATGCACATCACCTTTGTGAGCAAAAGCATGTAATATTGTATGAGAAAACGTGTACACAAATAGCATGTACAAAAGAAACAAAAATCAAGTCAGCTCATACCAAAAATATAATATCAATCCGGCGAGAGTCATATTCAGGTTACCAAATCCGCGCCTCAACCCGCTCGGCCGATATACTTTTATCCTTACCAGTCTTTGCCGGTCTGATAGTCGAGCGGGCTAAGGCGCCAGTCCTCTCTGTAAGTGCCGGTTTTTTTTTTGTTGAATAACTATCTCAGGATTTAAACCGAATTTTGGGGATCTGTGAAGGTCAAAAGCTGAGGCATTGCGAGCTGCACAAAATGACGTTCCTAACTCAATTTGTTAAAAATGCACGTGAGACAAGATACAACGAACACGGCGATATGATGACCGTAGTCTTTGACACCCGACCCCCGGCACCGAAGATAATCGTTAATAATTCGAACAAATCGTTCACTGATCCTCGTTTCAAACTTTCTTCCTAATGGCAAGCAACAGCCCTTCGGCAATGGTCCCACCCAGTCTAGTCTCAACAATCCCTCTGCTCAGCGGCCAACACGGATCCCGCGGTGCAAATTCTACAAATCGGTTGCAAACTCTGCCTACAACTGTGGTGAGCGCTGCCATCTCTTGTTAATAAATCATGTTTTTACCCACAAAAAAAGAAAAAGAAAAAAGAAATAACATCCACCCATGACATTGATGGGCCAACAAAGCAGAAATTGGACACGCCTCGTGAATGTGTCCTGTTTGCGGTTCTTTAGTGCGCGGTTCGCCGATATGGACAGCAAGATCAGATCTCCCCAGCGATCATCATCCCGGAAGAGAGGTGTTTTTTTTCGGGGGAAGAAAACGGCTTCTGAGGAAGCCGCGCGACGTTGAAAGCATTTGACGTTTACGACTTCAGCAGAGGTCTGTGAGGTTTTGGTCATTAAACTGTGGTCAGCTTTCTTCGCTGCATTGTTGGTTTGAGTTATGGAGGCGGGTTCTTGAATGAAATTCTGGTTTTTCTGATTCTTTGGTCGTAATTTTGGGGGCACGTGGCGCGGTGTTTCTTAAGCTTGACCAGAACTTTATGATTTAGTACGTGCCAAGATCTCCGGACGACTGACTCTGTTTTTATTAAACTTGCATTACCGGGGTCGTAAAATGCATTCCAAGTTTTTATTGTTGTTGACCCCACAAGTTATGTGACGGAAGGCGGCTTAGCATAGGCTTTTTTTATACTTTTGGTTATGCTAAGCGATAATTGGACAGAGAGTGCTTTCACTGCTGGTATGTAAATCGCGTATTTTACAGCTGTGTACTGTTGAGCTATGAATTATATAATATATGTGGGTCATTCCAGGTCAACTGAGTACACTTTTGGACTCGACCTTCACCGATTTGGACCAAACTTGGAGGGAACGTTTATCTATCGATAGTTAACAGAAATCCCAAGTTTGGTGCTGATTGGACCATCCCTCTATTTTTGGCACCGCCCTCTTTTTTGGCGATATTCTAAAAAACTTTTTTTTCTTTTAACACTCCTCCGTCCAAGGCATCCCGTACTTACACGAACGACCAAGGCGGAAAAAAAGTTGGAACGCTAACTTCAACTCGCTGGTTCTCAGCCAAAACTCAACCAATCTGGATGATTCCTTTTTCCAGAGATTTGTACGGATCTCCAGATGAGCCTAGAACTTTGCAGATCTCGATTTGATCAATCCTCTAATAACTACGACTAAATTAGTCGGAGCAACTTTTTTTCCGCGTGTATTTCCGAAAAGCGACTCAAGCGGGAACATTTTTGCTACGCTGCAAAAACACAATAACTTTGCTAAAACGTTAGCAAAACCCATAAAATTATATATCAAAATTTCCGTTATGATCTCAGGATTATGATGAGCTTCTAAAATTTCCATTATTTTCACAAAAAAAAATCACAAAACTACGTAAAACTACAGAAAAAATAAAAATGCCTCATTTTATGACTAGAACTTTATGGTAAAATCATTGATTTCATTGATTTTTTTATGAAAATGTTTCAAATGATCTAAATTATATGTTTCCGAATCATTCTGAGTGTGTTTTTTCCTGAATACTACAAAATTTTATCAAAACTACGTAAAATACAGAAAATTTGATACATTCCTTTAGAACTTTATTTGCTTCATGATAAAATCATTGATTTATTTTATGAAAATGTTTCAAATGATCTAAATTACAAGTTTCCGAATTATTCTGAGTGTGATTCTTACTGAGTACTACAAAATTTTACCAAAACTACGTAAAATACAGAAAATTTGATACATTCCTTTAGAACTTTATTTGCTTCATGATAAAATCATTGATTTATTTTATGAAAATGTTTCAAATGATCTAAATTACAAGTTTCCGAATTATTCTGAGTGTGATTCTTACTGAGTACTACAAAATTTTACCAAAACTACGTAAAATACAGTAAATTTGATACTTTCCTTTAGAACTTTATTTGCTTCATGATAAAATCATTGATTTAGTTTATGAAAATGTTTCAAATGATCTAAATTACAAGTTTCCGAATTATTCTGAGTGTGATTCTTACTGAGTACTACAAAATTTTACCAAAACTACGTAAAATACAGAAAATTTGATACTTTCCTTTAGAACTTTATTTGCTTCATGATAAAATCATTGATTTATTTTATGAAAATGTTTCAAATGATCTAAATTACAAGTTTCCGAATTATTCTGAGTTTGATTCTAACTGAGTACTACAAAATTTTATCAAAACTACGTAAAATACAGAAAATTTGATACTTTCCTTTAGAACTTTATTTGCTTCATGATAAAATCAATGATTTAGCTTATGAAAATGTTTCAAATGATCTAAATTATAAGTTTCCGAATCATTCTGAGTGTGTTTTCATTCTGAATACTACAAAATTTTACCAAAACTACGTAAAATACAGAAAATTTGATACTTTCCTTTAGAACTTTATTTGCTTCATGATAAAATCATTGATTTATTTTATGAAAATGTTTCAAATGATCTAAATTACAAGTTTCCGAATTATTCTGAGTGTGATTCTTACTGAGTACTACAAAATTTTACCAAAACTACGTAAAATACAGAAAATTTTATACTTTCCTTTAGAACTTTATTTGCTTCATGATAAAATCATTGATTTAGTTTATGAAAATGTTTCAAATGATCTAAATTATAAGTTTCCGAATTATTCTGAGTGTGATTCTCCCTGAATACTAAAAAATTCTCCCAAAACTACGTAAAATACAGAAAATTTGATACATTCGTTTAGAACTTTATTTGCTTCATGATAAAATCATTGATTTATTTTATGAAAATGTTTCAAATGATCTAAATGACAAGTTTCCGAATTATTCTGAGTGTGATTCTTACTGAGTAGTTCAAAATTTTATCAAAACTACGTAAAATACAGAAAATTTGATATTTTCCTTTAGAACTTTATTTGCTTCATGATAAAATCAATGATTTAGCTTATGAAAATGTTTCAAATGATCTAAATTATAAGTTTCCGAATCATTCTGAGTGTGTTTTCATCCTGAATGCTACAAAATTTTACCAAAACTACGTAAAATACAGAAAATTTGATACTTTCCTTTAGAACTTTATTTGCTTCATGATAAAATCAATGATTTAGCTTATGAAAATGTTTCAAATGATCTAAATTATAAGTTTCCGAATCATTCTGAGTGTGTTTTCATCTTGAATACTACAAAATTTTACCAAAACTACGTAAAATACAGAAAATTTGATACATTCCTTTAGAACTTTATTTGCTTCATGATAAAATCATTGATTTAGTTTATGAAAATGTTTCAAATGATCTAAATTATAAGTTTCCGAATTATTCTGAGTGTGATTCTTCCTGAATACTAAAAAAATCTACCAAAACTACGTAAAATACAGAAAATTTGATACTTTCCTTTGGGACCATCCATAAACCACGTGGACACTTTGGGGGGGGGGGGGTATGGCGATTGTCCACGCTCCATACAAAAAAGATTTTTATTGTATGGACAATTGTCCACGAAGAGGGGGGGGGGGGGTTCGAGATTACCAAAAAAGTGTCCACGTGGTTTATGGATGGTCCCTTTAGAACTTTATTTGCTTCATGGTAAAATCATTGATTTATTTCATAATGCTTTTTCAAATGATCTAAATTATAAGTTCCTGAATCATTCTCAGTGCGTTTCTTCCTGAATACTAAAAATAAATTACCAAAACTTCGTAAAATACAGAAAGTTTTATAATTTTTATAATTTTATGTTGGTATTAGAATGTAGAGCATTGTTTTGGAAGCTTATTGTATGGGAGCAGTTCTCTACAGAATCAGTATTTTTTCTTTAATTTTATTTTTTGTATTTTTAATCCGGCTGAAACTGTTTTGGTGTCTTCGGTATGCCCAAAGAAGCAATTTTGCTGCATTGGTTCGTTCATTTAATTTTCCATACACATTTGGCAGCTGTCCATACAAAAATGATATGTGAAATGTGAAAATTAAAAAATGTGTATCTTTAGAAGGAATTTTTTGATCGATTTGGTGTCTTCGGCAAAGTTGTAGGTAGGGATATGGACTACACTGAAAAAAATTATACACGGTAAAAAAAAATTTGGTGATTTTTAATTTCACTTTTTGTCACTAAAACTTGATTTGCAAAAAAAACACTATTTTTATTTTTTTTTATGTTTTGATATGTTTTAGAGGATATCAAATGCCAACTTTTCAGAAATTTCCAGAATGGACAAAACATCTTTGACCGAGCTATGATTTTTTGAAGCAATACAGATTTTTTCAACAAATCGAAATATTGTTCCCAAAAAACTTTCATCTTCATTTTTCGATGTAAAATCGAATTTGCAATCGAAAAGAGCTTCAGTGATTTTTTTTATAAAGTGCAAGTTTTCAAGTCAAGCTATTTTTAGGTAACTTTTTTGAAAAAAGTCGCAGTTATTCATTTTTTTAAATAAGTGCCCATGTTTGCCCACATTTGAAAAAAATATTTTTGAAAAGCTGAAAATATTTTTAAAAGGGCCTAACATTCAATATTATACCCTTTTGAAATGTTAGTCTTGATTTTAAATTTTTGAAAATATTTTTTTCGAAAAGATCGAAAAATTTCATAAATGTTTCATATTCCAACATTGTAAATCGGACCATTAGTTGCTGAGATATCGACATTAGAAAATGGTGGGTTGTTTGGGTGAGACTTAGAAAACATGAATTTTCCTGTTTTTTAACCTTTGAATGGCAATATCTCAGCAACTAAGGGTCGTATCAACAAAGTTCAAAAATATAGAAAATTTTCTCAGCTTTTCAAAAATATGGGCACTAATTTTAAAAATGAACAACTGCGACTTCTTTTCAAAAAAGTTACCTAAAAATGACTATAACTTGAAAACGGTGCACTATATAAAAAAATCACTAACATACTTTAAGATTGAAAATTCGATTTTACATCGATAAATGAAGATGAAACAATTTTGCGACGAATGTTTCGATTTTTTTTTAAATCTATATTGATTCAAAATGTATAACTCGGTCAAAGATTTTTTTTTGCCCATTCTGTAAATTTCTGAAAAGTTGGCATTTGAAGTCCTCTAAAACATATCAGAAAATAAAAAAAAATAAAAATAGTGTCTTTTGCAAATCAAGTTTTAGTGACAAAAAGTGAAATTGAAAATCACCAAATTTTTGTTTACCGTGTATAACTTTTTTTCAGTGTAGTCTATTTCCATACCTACAACTTTGCCGAAGACACCAAACCAATCAAAAAATTTCATCAAATGATACAGATTTTTGAATTTTCGAATATCATTTTTGTATGGACAGCTGACAAATTTGTATGAAAAATTATATGAACGAACTAATGATGCAAAATGGCTTCTTTGGGCATACCGAAGCCGGATTAAAAAACAAAAAATAAAATGACCGAAATCTCAGTGACTTGCTCATGGGTGTTTTGAAAGATTTTCATAAAAAAATTTATCAAATTTTCCTACAACAGATGATTTTTTACAGAACTGTGAAATTTTCTGTATTTTACGTAGTTTTGGTGATATTTTGTAGTATTCAGGAAGAAACACACTCAGAATGATTCGGAAACTTATAATTTGGATCATTTGAAACATTTTCATAAACTAAATCAATGATTTTATCATCAAGCAAATAAAGTTCTAAAGGAAGGTATCAAATTTTCTGTATTTTACGTAGTTTTGGTAAAATTTTGTAGTACTCAGTAAGAATCACACTCAGAATAATTCGGAAACTTGTAATTTAGATCATTTGAAACATTTTCATAAAATAAATCAATGATTTTATCATGAAGCAAATAAAGTTCTAAAGGAAAGTATCAAATTTTCTGTATTTTACGTAGTTTTGGGAGAATTTTTTAGTATTCAGAAAGAATCACACTCAGAATAATTCGGAAACTTGTAATTTAGATCATTTGAAAAATTTTCATAAAATAAATCAATGATTTTATCATGAAGCAAATAAAGTTCTAAAGGAAAGTATCAAATTTTCTGTATTTTACGTAGTTTTGGGAGAATTTTTTAGTATTCAGGACGAATTACACTCAGAATAATTCGGAAACTTGTAATTTAGATCATTTGAAACATTTTCATAAAATAAATCAATGATTTTATCATGAAGCAAATAAAGTTCTAAAGGAAAGTATCAAATTTTCTGTATTTTACGTAGTTTTGGTAGAATTTTTTAGTATTCATGAAGAATCACACTCAGAATAATTCGGAAACTTGTAATTTAGATCATTTGAAACATTTTCATAAAATAAATCAATGATTTTATCATCAAGCAAATAAAGTTCTAAAGGAAGGTATCAAATTTTCTGTATTTTACGTAAAATTTTGTAGTACTCAGTAAGAATCACACTCAGAATAATTCGGAAACTTGTAATTTAGATCATTTGAAACATTTTCATAAAATAAATCAATGATTTTATCATGAAGCAAATAAAGTTCTAAAGGAAAGTATCAAATTTTCTGTATTTTACGTAGTTTTGGTAGAATTTTGTAGTATTCAGGAAGAATCACACTCAGAATAATTCGGAAACTTGTAATTTAGATCATTTGAAACATTTTCATAAAATAAATCATAATTTTATCATGAAGCAAATAAAGTTCTAAAGGAAAATATCAAATTTTCTGTATTTTACGTAGTTTTGGTGATATTTTGTAGTATTAAGGAAGAAACACACTCAGAATGATTCGGAAACTTATAATTTGGATCATTTGAAACATTTTCATAAAATAAATCAATGATTTTATCATGAAGCAAATAAAGTTCTAAAGAAAGGTATCAAATTTTCTGTATTTTACGTAGTTTTGGGAGAATTTTTTAGTATTCAGGAAGAATCACACTCAGAATAATTCGGAAACTTGTAATTTAGATCATTTGAAACATTTTCATAAAATAAATCAATGATTTTATCATGAAGCAAATAAAGTTCTAAAGGAAAGTATCAAATTTTCTGTATTTTACGTAGTTTTGGTGATATTTTGTAGTATTCAGGAAGAAACACACTCAGAATGATTCGGAAACTTATAATTTGGATCATTTGAAACATTTTCATAAAATAAATCAATGATTTTATCATGAAGCAAATAAAGTTCTAAAGGAATGTATCAAATTTTCTGTATTTTACGTAGTTTTGGGAGAATTTTTTAGTATTCAGGAAGAATCACACTCAGAATAATTCGGAAACTTATAATTTAGATCATTTGAAACATTTTCATAAAATAAATCAATGATTTTATCATGAAGCAAATAAAGTTCTAAAGGAAAGTATCAAATTTTCTGTATTTTACGTAGTTTTGGTGATATTTTGTAGTATTAAGGAAGAAACACACTCAGAATGATTCGGAAACTTATAATTTGGATCATTTGAAACATTTTCATAAAATAAATCAATGATTTTATCATCAAGCAAATAAAGTTCTAAAGGAAGGTATCAAATTTTCTGTATTTTACGTAAAATTTTGTAGTACTCAGTAAGAATCACACTCAGAATAATTCGGAAACTTGTAATTTAGATCATTTGAAACATTTTCATAAAATAAATCAATGATTTTATCATGAAGCAAATAAAGTTCTAAAGGAAAGTATCAAATTTTCTGTATTTTACGTAGTTTTGGTAGAATTTTGTAGTATTCAGGAAGAATCACACTCAGAATAATTCGGAAACTTGTAATTTAGATCATTTGAAACATTTTCATAAAATAAATCATAATTTTATCATGAAGCAAATAAAGTTCTAAAGGAAAATATCAAATTTTCTGTATTTTACGTAGTTTTGGTGATATTTTGTAGTATTAAGGAAGAAACACACTCAGAATGATTCGGAAACTTATAATTTGGATCATTTGAAACATTTTCATAAAATAAATCAATGATTTTATCATGAAGCAAATAAAGTTCTAAAGAAAGGTATCAAATTTTCTGTATTTTACGTAGTTTTGGGAGAATTTTTTAGTATTCAGGAAGAATCACACTCAGAATAATTCGGAAACTTGTAATTTAGATCATTTGAAACATTTTCATAAAATAAATCAATGATTTTATCATGAAGCAAATAAAGTTCTAAAGGAAAGTATCAAATTTTCTGTATTTTACGTAGTTTTGGTGATATTTTGTAGTATTAAGGAAGAAACACACTCAGAATGATTCGGAAACTTATAATTTGGATCATTTGAAACATTTTCATAAAATAAATCAATGATTTTATCATGAAGCAAATAAAGTTCTAAAGGAATGTATCAAATTTTCTGTATTTTACGTAGTTTTGGGAGAATTTTTTAGTATTCAGAAAGAATCACACTCAGAATAATTCGGAAACTTATAATTTAGATCATTTGAAACATTTTCATAAAATAAATCAATGATTTTATCATGAAGCAAATAAAGTTCTAAAGGAAGGTATCAAATTTTCTGTATTTTACGTAGTTTTGGGAGAATTTTTTAGTATTCAGGAAGAATCACACTCAGAATAATTCGGAAACTTGTAATTTAGATCATTTGAAACATTTTCATAAAATAAATCAATGATTTTATCATGAAGCAAATAAAGTTCTAAAGGAAAGTATCAAATTTTCTGTGTTTTACGTAGTTTTGGTAAAATTTTGTAGTATTCAGGAAGAATCACACTCAGAATAATTCGGAAACTTGTAATTTAGATCATTTGAAACATTTTCATAAAATAAATCAATGATTTTATCATGAAGCAAATAAAGTTCTAAAGGAAAGTATCAAATTTTCTGTATTTTACGTAGTTTTGGTAAAATTTTGTAGTACTCAGTAAGAATCACACTCAGAATAATTCGGAAACTTGTAATTTAGATCATTTGAAACATTTTCATAAAATAAATCATAAATTTATCATGAAGCAAATAAAGTTCTAAAGGAAAGTATCAAATTTTCTGTATTTTACGTAGTTTTGGTAAAATTTTGTAGTACTCAGTAAGAATCACACTCAGAATAATTCGGAAACTTGTAATTTAGATCATTTGAAACATTTTCATAAAATAAATCAATGATTTTATCATGAAGCAAATTAAGTTCTAAAGGAATGTATCAAATTTTCTGTATTTTACGTAGTTTTGGGAGAATTTTTTAGTATTCAGGATGAATCACACTCAGAATAATTCGGAAACTTGTAATTTAGATCATTTGAAACATTTTCATAAAATAAATCAATGATTTTATCATGAAGCAAATAAAGTTCTAAAGGAAAGTATCAAATTTTCTGTATTTTACGTAGTTTTGGTAGAATTTTTAGTATTCAGTAAGAATCACACTCAGAATAATTCGGAAACTTGTAATTTAGATCATTTGAAACATTTTCATAAAATAAATCATAATTATATCATGAAGCAAATAAAGTTCTAAAGGAAAATATCAAATTTTCTGTATTTTACGTAGTTTTGGTAAAATTTTGTAGTACTCAGTAAGAATCACACTCAGAATAATTCGGAAACTTGTTATTTAGATCATTTGAAACATTTTCATAAAATAAATCATAATTTTATCATGAAGCAAATAAAGTTCTAAAGGAAAGTATCAAATTTTCTGTATTTTACGTAGTTTTGGTAAAATTTTGTAGTACTCAGTAAGAATCACACTCAGAATAATTCGGAAACTTGTAATTTAGATCATTTGAAACATTTTCATAAAATAAATCAATGATTTTATCATGAAGCAAATAAAGTTCTAAAGGAATGTATCAAATTTTCTGTATTTTACGTAGTTTTGGTAAAATTTTGTAGTATTCAGGAAAAAACACACTCAGAATGATTCGGAAACATATAATTTAGATCATTTGAAACATTTTCATAAAAAAATCAATGAAATCAATGATTTTACCATAAAGTTCTAGTCATAAAATGAGGCATTTTTATTTTTTCTGTAGTTTTACGTAGTTTTGTGATTTTTTTTTGTGAAAATAATGGAAATTTTAGAAGCTCATCATAATCCTGAGATCATAACGGAAATTTTGATATATAATTTTATGGGTTTTGCTAACGTTTTAGCAAAGTTATTGTGTTTTTGCAGCGTAGCAAAAATGTTCCCGCTTGAGTCGCTTTTCGGAAATACACGCGGAAAAAAAGTTGCTCCGACTAATTTAGTCGTAGTTATTAGAGGATTGATCAAATCGAGATCTGCAAAGTTCTAGGCTCATCTGGAGATCCGTACAAATCTCTGGAAAAAGGAAACATCCAGATTGGTTGAGTTTTGGCTGAGAACCAGCGAGTTGAAGTTAGCGTTCCAACTTTTTTTCCGCCTTGGACGGAGGAGTGTTAATCATAACTTTGCAACTATTTGAGCAAAAGACTTTCTACAAGTTGCATTTTATAGAAAATTGTCCAAGGAATTCGATAAAAATAAAATTTTAACCCTTAAATGCCCACTAATATTATATATTAACGTTTTAAGTATAAAAATTCAGTTTTGACCAATTGATTATATTTTTATTTTTTTTATTTTATCGCCATCGTGTTCCCCGGACAATTTTACATAATAATCAATATAGACTTCAAACTAAAATGAACTATTGGCGAGATACAGCGATTTTACTGAAAAAAGTTTGATTTTGCGCAGCACTCGGAAGTTCATGGTGTACTTTTCAACAAAAAGGAATGAATCTCGCATAATTCGGTTTTTATATGTGAGAAACTTATTTCGGATTTGAATTCATAGGACAGAGTGCAGTACAAAATCAAACTTTTTTCAGTAAAATCGCTGTATCTCGCCAATAGTTCATTTTAGTTTGAAGTCTATATTGATTATTATGTAAAATTGTCCGGGGAACACGATGGCGATAAAATAAAAAAAATAAAAATTTAATCAATTGGTCAAAACTGAATTTTTATACTTAAAACGTTAATATATAGTATTAGTGGGCATTTAAGGGTTAAAATTTTATTTTTATCGAATTCCTTGGACAATTTTCTATAAAATGCAACTTGTAGAAAGTCTTTGGCTCAAATAGTTGCAAAGTTATGATTAAAAGAAAAAAAAGTTTTTTAGAAAATCGCCAAAAAAGAGGGCGGTGCCAAAAATAGAGGGATGGTCCAATCAGCACCAAACTTGGGATTTCTGTTAACTATCGATAGATAAACGTTCCCTCCAAGTTTGGTCCAAATCGGTGAAGGTCGAGTCCAAAAGTGTACTCAGTTGACCTGGAATGACCCATGTACAATATGTATAATACATACACGATTACACAAACACAAAAAAAAAATAAACAAACACACAAGCAAAATCACAAACACGCACACAAAACCACACAAACCCAAATTTAATTTAATTCATGAAATCGTGCAAAAAAATGCATGAGTTTATGAAATTTAATCCATGCCTAAATTTTTTTACGAATATTCATTAATTTTCCTTCATGAAATGATGCACATCACTATTCATGATTTCATGAATTTTATGCTGAATTTTATGATTTTTTATTCACGAGGTATATTGTTTTGATCGTTATCATTATTCATAAAATCCTGAATATTTTTCACGACTGCATGCATCCATTTCATGAAATTATGTACAATATTCAAATTTACGAGTGAAATCGGTCATGGAAAGTCACGCATACCAATTCACGATTCCTGGATAATTCGTGCCCAATTTTCACAGTTCAAAAATTCGTAAGTGCATCTCCAGCGCGGGTAGCAAACATCGAAGCAAATCAAATTTGCACCCGACGTCATTCCTACCGCGGTGCCTGTCGCGGTAGCAAATTTGCTCTCAGTTCTTCGGAATTTCACTTTGCTACACGGAGAAAAAAGAGTTCCCAAGATCGTGAACAAGCGTTCATGAAAATAGGAACCACGAACAAAGTGTTCAAACCTCATGGTACGATTTCCAAAAACGTACCATGGGATTTGAACACTTTGTTCTTGGTTTCCATTTTCATGAACGCTTGTTCACGATCTTGGGAACTCTTTTTTCTCCGTGTACCCGCTATTATGCTGGTTTGCTACCGTGGCAAATGAAATGATGGCGGAAAAAAATATTTTTTTGAATTAAAAAATTTAAAAAAGAAAAAAAAAGTTAAAATTTTTCAAAAAATAAAAATTAAATTAAAAATAATTCAAGAAATTTTAAAAACTATAAAAGGAAAACAATTGAAAAATAACAAAAATTTAAAAAAATGAAAAAGATTTTTAAAAAACAATTAAAAAAAGGAAAACAATTAAAAAATTTAATTACGAGCCATGGTTTCAACATTTTAATGAAAAAAGTGTTTCAAAATGCATTATACACATCAGTTCAGTTGTTTTGCCATTATTAGTTCCCAAAATCTAAGTATTGACGAAAATTTTATTTTTTGCGAAAAATATTTTTTTACATACATTGGAATTTCATAAAAAAGCAAAACATTTTTAAACAAGCCCAAACATGCTAAATATAATAATCAATGCAGAAAAATGCATTTAGATTGTTTTCAGTTGATTAGACTTCTATTTTCATGGAAATTTTGAAGTTTTTTGGAAAAATATGTTTTTTGCCCCCTGATTTTTCAGACCAATTTTAAAGAAGGGGGGGGGGGGGTGACATAAACTTTGAAAAATATTTGCAACGGCCTTACAAAATAAAAAATAAATAAGAAAATTAAAAGAAATTAAAAAAAATATTTTTTTTTCAAAATTGTAAAAATAAAAAATCGTAAAAAAATAAAAATAAATTGAAAAAAAAATTAGAAAACTTATTTTTTTTTATTGAAAACCTTCAAACGAATAAAAAAATATAAACAAAATAGAAAAAAATAAAAAACAAAAAAAAAATTAAAAAAATAAAACTTTTCTAACGCATCTTTTGTTTTTAAATTTTCGTATTTTTAGTTTAATAAACTTTTAGTAATTCTAGACATGAATCAACACATAATTATTGATTTTAAAGGTAAACTAGAGCAAAATATGATAAAACCCATATTTGCCCCCGCGGTGGGCTTGTTTTGGTGGCAAATTTGCTACTCTAGCGGTGGGGATGACGGATTTTCATTGTACTATTAAGGGGTTACATACATGTAAATCGGCGAAAATGTCAGAGGTTGGTTTGAGCACAAACTTTAACTTTTTTTAAATCTGTTTCCAGGACATTGAAATATATATATTTTCAACCATTAACAAAATAAATTTGAAGACATTTGGTTGTGTCATTGCCGAGATACAGCTATACGAAGTTAGCATTTTCAAAAAACGGGTGCCACGATATCTCAACACTGCCTTGACCAAATCGGCTCAAAATTTTGGTGAAGACTCGTTAAACCGGTCCTGTGTGCATGACGAAGGCCGATTTTCAAAAAGTTTATTTAAAAAAAAAGATAAAAATGTTTTTATGTTTTTCATACAAAAAATCGAAAGTTTTTGATTTTTGTTTTTTTTTTTTTGAAAAATGCAAAATTTCAAAATCGAGCTTCGTCATGCACACAGGATATGTCTTGCGAGTATTCACCCCAAATTCCAGCCAATTTGGTCTATCCTATCTCGAGATATCGGGGCACCCGTAAATCAACTTGGTTTTCGGAGAAAAACGCTTGCAAAGTTTGACAGTTCGCTTTGCGCATGGCAAAATTTTCAGCTTAAATCGTCTGTAACTTACTTTAATCATAAAATATCTTCATGAAACTTTCAGGAGTGATTGGAAATCATCTTTTAAGTTGATTTAATAAATTTTCTGTAATATGAAATTTTGTGATTTTCTACATGTATGTAACCCCTTAACAACTTTTTTTAATTTCTTTTCTTTTTCTTTGCAGGTACGTAACAAACAACACGATCATCTAGGCTTGATTGCAAGAAGCTAATTCAATTTAACGTGAGTAGCTGAAACATTGAACATTAAATTAGTCCCCTTCTACAAGCCCGTCCCAGCTCTTTCAGTGGTAAAGGAATCAACCACAACATAACATTTACAGCGAAATCACCACATCTTCCAGATCGCCGGACAACCTCCGCTCCGCTTTCGTAACCCAACCAATAAAAACGCAATTATGCTCCTCGCTGGTGTGACCAGAGCGCGTTGTAACTCGTAAACGCAGGGATAATCCGCGCTGTTAACAGCGGTCTAATCATGCTCGCGCAGCGGACACACTCACCAAAGACTGACTGAACTCGCTTACCTGTCCAATCTAATCAACATTGTCATCGCTCATCTCACGTGGCCCCTCCGGAATCCGAAAGGATTCAAACTGACACCGAGGTAGCGGTGGTGGGCCAGCTGATTGCTTCCGTATTGACGACTACCTTCAAGGGACTTTCTCCGCCGGTCCAATTCCAACGCGGTCGTGGTTGGGAAAAATGCCAATTTATCTATATTACCCGAGACGGAGCACGTGAGTCAGCCTGCTAAGACAGCAGAGCCGTTGTAAGTCCTGGTGAACGGACGGGGCCTCATCATTCCTCGGATCATCATCATTTGGCGGGTTTTCTTCAAATCTTTCCACCACTCTGCTGACGGTGACGAGCCCAAGCAGTGGATTATCCAACGTCGACGCGAGTTGATGGCAAATTTAAATTGAAAAATAGTGAATAAATAGCATAATTATCTGATGTCTGATTTAATCTCGTCGATCGGTGATGGAGTTGAGTTGGAAAGGGAAATTTCGAGCACGATGTGCTTATTTTTGTTGCTTTGCAGATTTAGTAGAGTATTTTCAGCTCACTTCTCATGAAGTTTCCAACTGCTAGAATGTTGTTTTAGTGTATTACTTCATCGCAGCGATCATCGTTCGAAGCTCAACGCAACAATGCAGTTTGGCGAGCTGTCAAGCCCGGCTGACTTAGAAAGTCCCATCCAGCGTTAACTCTCACCGCGCTCCAGATATTGATTAATATTCCGCCAACGATCGAGCGGTGTGCATCGACCCGACCCGCAGTGTACGTCAGCAGGCTTGTAAGCTGTCAACAGCCCCAACAACACGAGATGCAACAGCTGCGCTGCCCTTTGCCGTTAATGAGTCCGGAGATGTAGCCGATCATTGACTCCGAGTTGAGTTTTGCTGCGGAGGAGTCTGTTGTCAGATATTGTCCGCTGAAGGGAATCAAGATCTCGGCGCGCGCCTTCGACAGGTCTACAAGATAATCCGCCGAGACGTTCGTTCCGCTCGTTACGAACTCTGGTCACGTGTGCGCGGCCCGCACGGCCCACCTGCCTCTCCAGGGACCTAATATCAACGTGTCAGAATATTGATTAGTTTAATTTAAATTACAGTGTGCTCGCGCAAGACGGGGATATTCCCTCCCGTGCGACCGTTTTCGATTACTTACCGAGGAGAGTAAGTCCATCTCGGACTGAAAAAAAAAAAACAGGTTCAAGTGCCGGGGAGTGGTGCCGGCGATTACTGTTATTACCGGCAACGACTCCCCGTGGAATCAGTGGCAGTTACAGAGTGTGGCTTGTTTCCGTCATCGGGTTCGAGATGGGTGCGCGCACACTGGGATCGTTGGATCTGCTCTCGGTTATCTGGAGATCTTCAAAAGATATACCTTTAACCGAACTAGCGGTTTGTCCCACCGTGTCCCCCAAGAGTTCAAAACATCCTAATCTTTTTTTTACTTCTTCCTTCAACCCATTCCAATCTTCTAACAATCTCTCCACGGGAGTCATCATCTTGTTCCGCGCGCCAGCGTCGTTTCGTTAAGGTGTTGACTGATGATGAGGGGGCTTACGGCATCGATCTACAACAACAAAAAATGAGACCTCTCTCCTTAAGTATACGACGCGTGCACTTCCACCACCACCGCAGTCCGGCGATCCTCCGTCCGTAGTCCCCACTTCAACCGAGAGTGAAAGATCTGGGAATTTATAGACAATTTTCACTATCGGTAGCATGCTTCGAATTATAATTATTGGCATTCCTTCCTCGAATCTCGCGGGGCTTTCACCTGCGACGGGACGCTACGACGTCTACAACCCGAGACCGCGCGGGGTAATCGATGGCAGTTGGAGATCACGCCACAAGATCATGGTACTTTGAACGGGCGATGATGTTTGGAAAGCACTGTTATTACCGCCGCCGCGCACCTGGATGCGCTAACGGTACTTTAGGAAGTGTGAGGGTCGCGTTGACGGCTGTGGGAACTCCACAGCCCGACCGGAAGAGGTAAACCTTGATGATCTGGAAATTTCCTAACCGCATTGATGCCTCATTTCACGTAGACAATAGTTGCAAAGTTCTACCAGTTTGTGACAAAAGCACTTACAGGACCGTGACCGATTGTCAATAGTGTTGATGGTGACGGCGCTGGGTAGACCCAAACGAGCGACTTCTGACAAAAAATCTTGTCATGTTACTTGTACAGAGGCAAAAAAAAAAGAGCAAAAAAGCAATCCACTTAGTCGACCCCCGGGTCTTTTGTGGGCTCTGTTGCAAGTTTCTGCTCATTTCTAGGCGTCCGAAGATTGTGTGTGGTGAGTCACCCAAAACCTCTTTTACGCAAACGGACCGACGTTTTACTTCCCCATCCGATAGAAGGCCAGGAGGATAAGGCGGGAATCGAACCCGCGCCCCATAGCAACTTAGGGATCGGCAGCCGAAGCCGCTAACCACCGCGCCACGAGGCCCTCCAGAGGCAGAGACAGAGGCAGAAACTGCATAAAATACAACAATAATAAAAAATAATAAAACAACTCAAAAATAGAAAACTAGCAAAAATAGCAAAAAAAAAAGCAAAAATAGCACAAATTGCCAAAATTGAAAAAAATGCTAAAATTGCAGAAATTATAAAAATTGTAAAATTGCAAAATTCTATCAAAACATTGTAATAGGGCCGAAGCCGAAGTGTAAACAAAGAGTCTATCCTGCTCACGTCAGTTGATGTTTACATTAGGAACGAGCAGGATAGACTCTTTGTTTACACTTCGGCTTCGGCCCTATTACAATGTTTTGCTAGAATTGTAAACATTGAAAAAAAAAATGCAAAAATTGCAAAAATAGCAGAAACTGCAAATATTGACAAAAGTAAAAATACAATACTTAAAAAATTAAACACAAAAATAATAAAAATAATAAAAGTTACAAAAATTACAAAATTAATCATCAAGAAATGCATAAATTGCAAAAATTCCAAAAAAGCAAAAATTTCCAAAATTGCAAAAATAAGCAAAAATTGCAAAAATGGCTGAAAAAGCAAATTGCAAAAATGCATTTTTTTTCAAAAATTGCAACAATTGCAAAAATAGCAAAATTAGCTAAATTAGCCAAAATAGCTAAAATTGCAAAAATTGCACAAATTGCACAGATTGCGCAAACTGCACAAATTGCAAAAAATGCAAAAATACCAAAAATTGCCCAAATTGCAAAAATTTTACACATTGCAAAAATTGCAAAAATTGCAAAAAATCCATAAATTGCAAAAAAATTTAAAAGCTGCAAAAATTGCGGAAATAGCAAAAAGGCAAAAATTGCAAAAATTGCAAAAATTGCAAAAATTGCAAAAACTGCAAGAATTGCAAAAATAGCAAAAATTGCAAAAAATGCAAAAAAACGGCAAGAATAGCAAAAATTGCAAAAAATGCAAAAACTGCAAGAATTGCAAAAATTGCAAAAATTGCAAAAATTGCAAAAATTGCAAAAATTGCAAAAATTGCAAAAATTGCAAAAATTGCAAAAATTGCAAAAATTGCAAAAAATGCATAAATTGCAAAAAATGCAAAAATTGAAAAAAATGCAAAATTTGCAAACAATGCAAAAATGGCAAAAAATGCAAAAATTGCAAAAATTGCAAAAATTGCAAAAACTGCCAAAAACTGCCAAAAAATGCAAAAATTGCAAAAATTGCAAAAATTGCAAAAAAATGTAAAAATTCCAAAAATTTAAAAAGTGCGAAAAATTGCTAAAACTGCAAGAACTGCAAAAAATGCAAAAAATTGCAAAAAATTGCAAAAATTGTAAAAATAGCAAAAATAAAAGAATTTGCAAAAATATCCAATATAGCGTAAATAGCAAAAATAGCAAAAAAAAATAGCAAAAAATAGCAAAAAAATAGCAAAAAATAGCAAAAATAGCAAAAATAGCAAAAATAACAAAAATAGAAAAAAAGCAAAAATAACAAAAATAGCAGAAATAGCAAAACTAGCAAAAATTGAAAAATAGCAAAAAAAAAAGCTAAACTAACAAAATAGCAAAAATAGCAAAAAATATTTTTTTTTAAATGCAAAAAAATGCAAAAATTGCAAAACAAAATGTAAAAAATTGCAAAAATAGCTAACATAAAAAATACTTTCTTTAAAGAAGTGTCCAGTGATTTTTTTTCGATGAAAACTGTTTCATAGCTGTGTCAAGGGTAGTTTGATCTGGGTGCACACACCCTGCCTTCGGCTGCGAGCGTTGTCGCGCGTATTAGTTCTGCGCGACGGAAATGATGTAAGAATGTAGTTGTTGTCGTCGTCGCCGATTCGTGACGCTTCGGGGAGGTCGCGCCGAAGAGTGCGAAAACAATGGCTCGCGGAATTCGAAATTAGTTGTCACGCTTCTTAGACGGGTTAAGCGAGCAGCGATTAGCATCGATGGAATTTTCGGACGAAGTTTCGCCTTTTCGAGAACTTGTTCCGGTTGAGCCGTTTTGGCATTATCAAATTAGATAAGATCGTAGTGGGGATCGAATTCGCATCTAGAACAGTTCAGCTTGCATAAATCAAAACGATTTTCAGGAATTCGAAGCTGGCCTAGACTGTATCCCATTACACAACGGTAAAAGGCATTCCTCCGCCAAGCTCATCAATCTCCTAACGAGATTCCAGCGGAGAGCAGCAGAGAGCAAAATAATTCCCCATCCGAGTTAGCCGCGGGGTGGCTTAGCAAAAGACCTTTTTGTTCCACCAAAAGTGCCCTAATCGGCAATCGTAATCGTTTCGCCGTCGTCAATTTGTTTACTTTCTCACCTGCAGTCAGCCCAAAATCGATTTCAGCAGCGATTAGTGTCAAAAGCGCGGGGCGGTTTGCGGGTATCTTTCGTCGTTGATCAACGGCACGACTGACTCCCCCCGTAACCCTATTAACCGTGGCAGCGAGATAGAGAGAAGACTGACATGAGCGCTAGTCAAAGGTGTAATAATCTGCCTCTAATTTCGACTAGGCAGCCGGGCAGTTATTCAATTTCACTTTCGAGAAACTATCATTCCGGCAGCATCACCGAATCGACATACTTTTGCGCGATTACGCTGAAGTAATCGATCGTAGGATGGAGAAGGGGTTGTAATTTAGCAGAAATAACTTATACGAGTAATTGAAATGATTTAAGTTTGAATGTCGTACTGCAAACGTTCGTGAGAGCGAGTAATTTAAAAATTTAAAGAGAGTTACCTAACTCAGCTATTAATTCTTTATGCGATATCTTGACAGTCTCCACATAATCGAAGATCTCACATATCTGGTTCCCCTTTTGCTAATCTCACATGATTGAGCACCGATTTGCACAAACTCGCTCAGGGGGTGTCTCCTTTACAAAACGGTAGCCCCCTCCCTCGATATGTTCACCGACTCCCACGAAGCGTTCGTAATTTTTCCGCTACTGTGCAAATCTATATATCTCATAAAAGTGCCTCCAATAAATCCAACCCACTCAGCCTCATCGGGGATCTCAGCCGGGATCACCCATAGAGATCACCCCACAGCAACAGCCACCTTTCCGCCTCCGAGAATCTCCAAGACCCATTGACTGGTTCCGTTGAGAAATGGTACCGTAATTCATTACCGCGGGACCTTCATTACTGCCACCAACCTGGTCATTTAACGACAGCAGGGGGCGGAAAAGCCGTTCATCGGCGGGGCATTTCTAGGGGCTCTGGGGGGATCTTCCCGTCCGCGGAAAGGTTGACATGGAACTGCGACGGTTATCTCTCTGGGAGAGAGAGTAGCAGTGGTTACATTTAATATCTACATTACGTTGGTGTTGTGGGATATTGGCGCAATCGGTTGAAATTTGATGCAATTTTGTTTGTTTGGATTTGACGTGGACTCTGGTTTCTCGAGAATTGCCGATTTTCCAGCACCGGAATCGATATTTTACACCAAATTTGACCTCAATTTTCTATGCAAAATTGAATTTGCAATCGAAAAGTACTTTGCAGATTTTTTGATAAATGGCTCCGTTTTCTAGATATAGCCACCGAAAGTTTGATTTAAAAAAAATATTTGCAGTTTTTCGATTTTTAAAAATAGTGACCATGAGAAACCATTTCTAAAAATATTTTTTATGAAAAGTTCAGAAAATTTGCTATGAATTTGTCTATATTATTGAATGTTTGACCCTTTTAAAATGCTAGTCTTAATTCAAAAATTCTAAAACATTGTTTTCGAAAAGATCGGAAAATTTCAAGAATGTTTCATGTTCTAACATTGAAAATCGGACCATTAGTTACTGAGATATCGACATTATAAAATGATGGGTTGTTTGGGTGAGACTTGGAAAACTTAAATTTTCATGTTTCTTTTTCTTTAAGCTGCTGTATCTCAGCAACCAGATGTCCAATCTTCGATGTCTCTTAGACAATTTTATAGCAAATTTTCGGAACTTTAAAAAAAATATTTTTTGAAATGGTCACTCGTGGTCACTGTTTTTAAAAATCCAAAAACTGCATATATTTCGTTGAAATCAAACTTTCGGTGGCGATATCTTGAAAATGGAGCCCTTTATCAAAAAATCTGTAAAGTACTTTTCGATTGCAAATTCAATTTTGCATTAAAATATAATGTCAAACTTGTTTTTGCATAAAACTTCTATTTTTTCCAAAAATCACTGTTTTTTTTTTCAAAAATTCATAACTCGGCGGCAGATTTTTTGACCATGTTTCTCTATGGCTCAAAAGTTGCGGATTTTGTCCCCTAAAACATATCAAAAAATCTCGAAAATCAAAAAATATATATTTTGGGAAATTGAGTTTTTGTGCAAAAAATTATAATTAAAAAATCGTTAAAAAAAATCCGTGTACCTAATTTTTCTCAATACCTACAACTTTGCCAAAGACACCAAATTGATCAGAAAATTCAATCAAAAATTACAGCTGTTGAAATATTGACGTACCATTTTTGTATGGACAGCTGCCAAAATTGTATGGAGACTTGTATGGGTGAACCAATGACACAAAATAGCTTCTTTGGTCATAGGGAAGGCCCCCACAAAGTTTGAGTCAAATCAAAAAATACAAATAAAATCCATTTCCGGTTTTGGTAGAAAATTGCTCAATAGTTTCGCTTTCTACGAGTTTTTAAACCGACGTTTTTGTATTTTTTTTTATTTTGATGATATTTTTTATGCTTTCCTACGTCAAAAGCATCATTAGTTTTTTTCCATACAAGTCTCCATGTAGCCGCCAAGGCTTCTCATACAAAATGTGTATGTAATGTATGAAATTTTGTGTCGTGAGAAGGGAATTTCTGATTGATTTGGTGTCTTCGGCAAAGTTGCATGTTGTATGATTGGAACTTTTCGGAAAAAGTAGGTACACGGAAAAAAATATTAAATTAAATATTAGGAAAAGTTAAATTTCCAAATCTAATCTAATCTAATCTAATCGAACACAAGCGCAGCCAGTCCGAAGAAAGCATCCTGGAAGAACTTGTGGTTAGATTACGCCCCAAGTTCTTTCTTGTCAATAGTAATAATTGCAGTACATCCGAGTTACCCCGAAAATGTATTGCAAAAATTAAAGCGGCCAGGCCTACTGCGTTGCATTAACCGCAGAGACAGATTCTGTGAACGGACCACATTTCACAGAATCATCAGGGGAGGAAGGATGCGTGGACATACCGTACCAAACGCTCCGAATAAGTTGGATGTGGTGTGTCAGTGTAAATTGGCAATTATTTATATTTTTACGGGGGAAGTGGAAATGGGAAAATTGGGGTTGGGGAAATTGGGATTGGGGAATGGGAAAGTGAGAAAGGGGTAGGAGGGTTATTTAATTTATAATATTATATTATAATAAATGGGAAAATAGTCAAATAGCAAATAATGATGGAAAGCTCTCACCAAGGAACAGCAAATCTTCAAAAGACACAGCCAGGTGGTTGGGGTCCCGATCGTCAGATCCCAAATTCTTGATGAAAAAAAACAGGCCGATCGAATGAAGTGGAAGTGTTCCTTAACTCCGAATATCTCCACCTAGCTGCAGCTAGGGGGGCCCGAACCGCAGACCTCATCTGGCCAAAACTGCCAGATTCCGACGACGACACTTGAGGAATTGAGCTGGTCCAGATAATCGCGAAAGCTCCGCTTCCAAAACTTCCACTGGTCATCATCAGAAATTTTGCGTTGATCTTCATAATGTTAAAATACTTTTTTTTTTACAAAAAAAAATGGGTGAAAAAACGACAGCTAAAAATTTTCGCTTCCGACTTCGCGCACGGTTGCTGCGATCCAAAAAAAAAAAAAAAAGTTAAATTTCCAAATAACTATTTTTATTTTAATATTTGTGGGGAAAAATATTTTTTTAAGTCATAGTACATGAGGGTGCCAAATCTGGTTTGGGAGATATAACGTGATTTTTGTATGGCTTTCATGGTGCTGGCTATCCTGTCGTGATAGAATTGGTTTTAATTCCTTTTAATCAATTTCCAAGCATCCTGGACTGGATACAGGTAAACCTCTTTTTACGCGGTGCGTTACATTTTACTAATTTGTCGATTTCTCAGGAACGACGCAACATTTTTGCAATGTTTTAAAAGTTATTTGAAGGTTTTGTTCAGATCAACAAAAGGTTTTTTTAAAATTGTAAAGATATTGTATGGTTAAAGAGAAATCTACGAAACAAAAAAGCGTAACGCCACTGAGTAAAAAAATGTTTCTCTGTATTCATCACACATACATGACGAAATCCAGTCTGCAACCCGTCAAGATCACCATCTCCATGCGAATGTGAATGAGAATGATTTTTTTTATGCTCAAATGTACCGTTTTCAAGTAAAATCATGGTGTAAAAATATTTTTTAAGCTTAACTTTTGAAGAGGGCTAAAAATCTATAATTTTTCTCATTTCATATTCTAGACCAAGCTATAAGATTTCAAATATTTTTATTGAAGAGATAAGATTTGTTTAGCAAAAGTTTAACTTTTTTACATTGAAAGTCGGACTGGAGTTTCCGAGATATCTCAAGCTAATTTTTTTTTTTGCTAAACTCAATAAATCTAAATAAACGAAAATATTTACTTAAAACTTGATAATGGAAATTCGATTGGAGGGGTTGGAAAAGGTTTACCAATCAAGAAGCTCGGACTGGAACCTCGCCCAAAATAATGTTTTTTTTTCTTCAATGGGACCCCAGAGCACGACCCCGACGCGATAAGAGTTCATAAAACAACAGGCAAACAAGGTGCTGATTAGTTGGGGCCGTCTTTTCCCAGGGTACCACGTGATTCATAACTTTCTGCGTAGAAACCTCGGCCGCATTCCGGAAGCTTCAAGACGGTCCAGAATGCGCTAAATGTGTGGCGGTGGCAGCCGCAATTATGGTAATTATGCTAATGAAATATTACCTTTTAATTGAATCGGTTAACACGGGGTGGTTATCTTGCTGTTTCGAGAGAGAGAGAGTTGGATGAAGCAACTACACCGGGGCGGTGCGACGGCTGTAATTGTATGGTTTTTGGGAACGTCGCAAGATTAATGGAGTTGGGCAAATACCGCGAACTTGTGACCTACACCACCGTCCGTGGGAACCGGCAAGCTCGAGTGACACTGCAGAGACACGGTCAAGTTTATTTGCGTTGCGATTCGCGCTGTGCAGATCTGTATCATAAGCTCCGGTAAGCTCCTGAAGAGTGGAAAATATTTGCACACTTGCACGTCTCCGCACGAGAAAGCATCAAAACAAACCAGCAAACGTGTACCGTTCAAGTGTGTTTAGATCGCTGAAGTACTCGCGCGTCCAGACCTCACCAAGTCCCCCGAGAGAGGTGTGCAGTTTGCACCTTCAACGACTGCATCAATTGCACTTGCGCGCACGTCGCACACGCTTCTTTCTCACCTGCTACATGTTCCTGAAGGTACCTTCTCTACTCCGCGTAGATGCGATGACCATCGGGGCGCTCTGTCCCTATAGGAAACTCGCTAGCTTCTCCAGACCGTCGGAATCGGCGCGACTTTAGATCAGCAAAAAAAAAGGCCCCTACACAGTGTGTGAAGAGCCTGATTTGCATTGAATGGTACCATGACAAACGATTATGTCTAGGTTTGCGTTGTGGCGAACGCGCGACGACCCTACGGGATCTTCTGGTTGCACCTAAATTTGCTCCAACATATTGCGAAGCATGAATTTAGATGAGCACATCAGTTGTCGGTTTTATTGCCTACCGTCACGTCGCTGGATTTGCAAGTTGCGGTTGGAGACGGGGGGTGTCTCGTAAACACGCGTTCTTGGTTCTGCTCTGATTACGGAATGCGAAGAGGATGGGATGTGGTGCCGTTGTGGAACATTCAAACTTGTGTGTACACCTGAACGAAGAATGTCAATTCATATGACAAAAACGATAGCAACATGTCATCTCACTACAACAACATAAATTTGTTTCAACCAGGATTTCAACCATAGCTCTTTAGATGCATTTGAATCTATTGGTCATAGCGACCTGTCACACTGAAAGGACTTGTTCTTAAAATTGTTTGCGTGTTTTTTTTTTAATCGACTTAAAGGGAGCTTCTACTTAGTCAGGAATTAGATTCTAAATGTTACAAATACATATTTTGAAACTGAGTGACTGACATACAAACTCATATTTTTTTGGATGTGTTCTATGCTGAATCATTGCTAGAGGGGATTTGTTGTATGCAACTTGTTGCTACTATTATGTTTTTTTACAACAGACGAAAATCATCGAAAAGCGGGGGTGAAACCAGAAAAATAAATAAAATAAAATAAAATATAATATAAAATAAATAGAAAACGGATTCATTTATTTGAGTTATTTATTAGAAATAAGTTTGTTTGTTTTTTTCTGACTGTATTAGGCCTATTTTGAAACCCCAGTCATTGTCCTGCCTAATACATGCAACTACATAAAATAACAAATTCCTACGCCTTATTTTAAAAATTGGAACATAACCACATAATCCTCAAGGCACTAAAATCGACCGATTCCCCTAAATTTATGTTTTTATATTTGGCTAACATTTTGTCTTTCCTATGATCTTTTACAGATATGTGGTCCCTACACAGTTCTTTTTATTTAAATTCGAAATATGAAATGTAATATACAGCCATCCCTCATATTCGGAACAGTTTACAGATAGGCCAATGTTCAAAAAATCATAGCAAATCGATTTTTGAACTTAATGATTCGCTTTTACCTTCATTTGAAAGCTTTTCTTGCGATCTTTCTAGTGCTGTATCGAACAACTGCAAATTTTAACGTTTTTATCGAGTTTTTGAAGAAAAACTTTTACCCTTGAAATCCACAAATTCGGAACACTTTTTTCTTAGGAATGTAAACAAACTTTGGTTCTCTCCATGAGAACATATTTTTTTACAAAATAATGACTTCACGCACTGAAACCAACGAAACTCAAGCTTAGTTATGTTTTATGAATGGTCTGATAACTTTTGTTGTGAAAATATTAGTTAAATTCAGGTGTTCCACAATTGTGGGAGGCACAATAACATCCCACAATTATGAAATATGCAATTTGGAGGCAGTGTTTTGCTGCTCTGGATAAAACAGTCTTGAAATGCAGCTTTTTGTTCTAAAAGTTCTACTTTTACTTGTGAAATAGCAAAAGAATGTCCAAATAAAGGTCCTAAAAATAGTAGGGTCGCCAGAAAAGATGCATTTGGCATGCTATTGACAAATTATCACAAAAGTGTTCCGAATTTGTGGGTGTTCCGAATATGTGGGATGACTGTACCTACAACGAAAAAGTTAAAAGCGTTGAGCTCATGATTTAATGGAAAACATTTTTTGTTATTTTGTGATGGCACATACTGTCAAATATCTTTTATCCGATCTTTACAATATTTTGTTGATGCTTATGAATTTTTTCGTTAAAATATTAATTTTCAATTTTAAATTTTCAAGTAGTTCCAAATTTATCTAAAGGTCTGAAAATTTGCCCGAAAAATATGGGGACAAGACATATTTTTTTCAAAACAATTTAATATTTTAACGGAAATTCAAGTGCAACCAGTTGAAAGCATTTTGAAATGCATTTCCCAGTTTTTAGAATCATTTTTAAGCATGTTTGAGTTTTTTTTTTAAATGTTTGATTTTAAGTCCCGCCCGTGTGGATCAATCGGACCGCACACTGGACTCACAATCCAGGGGTTGCCGGTTCGAATCCCGCGGCGGGCGCTCTAAAATTCTTTGTGTAAATATGGGTATTCGGCGCCGTCGCTCCGTGCCATACTTTCATACACTTAGGAGCCCAGGGCGGCGAAGTCCTTGTAGACAAAAGGAAGACACTAGTGGTTGGTACTAGCAATAGTGGCCGACAGCTATAAATTCAACTTCGCTTTGATTTTAATTTTCGATGTACAGCACCGCAGAACCGTTTTTCTTAGAAAAGAATTGTTTAGTTTTCGTCCTATCTTACATTTTTTAGAAAACTAATGGTCATAAAAAAAACAGAACTAGGGTAAAACGCATTTCAAAATACTATTTTCTATTCATATGGTAAACTTATTTTTTACATTTTTCGCTCCACCCTGATCATTCCGGTCAGAGCTGAAACGGCAACAACTTTGAGAATTATTTGCATCGGCCTTAGGGTGGTTCTAAAAATAGATATTGTCATAAAAAAATACATGGAATCATTTTTCAAATACTATAAGAAAGGGGTGGGCCTCGTGGCGGTATTGATAAAAAAATTTATAACTCGGTCAATGATTTTTTGCACAACCTAGAAATTTCTGAAAAGTTGGCATTTTATGTCCTCTAAAATTTACAGTATGTAAAAAAAGTATTTACACCCCTTGGGCACTATGCACATTTTGTGATGAAACATGGAACAATTTTTAAGTTTGACAGGAACCTAGTTCTACGTTTTGTTCAGAAACTCATGCCGAACAGTTTGCTACAAAAAGCTCATAAAAAGATGTTTTCTATAAAAAAGTTGTATAACAAATACTATTACAAAAATAAAAAAGGTGCAAAAAAAGTTTGTACACCTTTCGAAAAATTAACTTATATAAAGTTATTTGTTGACAAATCACCATAAATCCAGTCTCTCAACTCCAAATAGGCTTCCTTGACTGATTAAGAAAATAATTTGGATTAAATATAAAGTTTACTAACTACTTAGTATAAAAGTTTATATAACTCTGGAAATTCTATATAAAACTTAACTAAACTAAATTTTGAAAAGTTTCAATTCAACTAAATGTCAATATATTACCATAGAATTGCTACATAAGCATTTTTGAGTGGGTATAACACCGTTTTGAGGGTATTAGTATCGATAGAATAGATTTTTCGTTGGAATTTCGTACCAACCCGGAATTACGTCGTAGGAAAATCCGCCGGCATCCGAACCGGTACACGATTCACAAGTCAACCTATGTGGAATCGGAAAGGGCCTAAAATTTCAGATCTTTTGATTTCCAAACATCTAGGGTTTCTATAAAACCCACGTTTTAAAATACCTAGGCAAACACGTTGTTATGGTTTCGTTTGAGCAACCTGCTAAAAATGTATGGGCTTTCGTAATTTTTGTTCTCGTGGATCAAGCTTACTTTTTGCCCAGGTATTTAAAAACGTGGGTTCTATAGAAAACCTAGATGTATGGGTATCAAAAGATCGGAAATTTTATGCCCTTTTCGATGCTACATAGGTTGACTTGTGAATTGTGGACCGGTTCGGATGCTGGCGGATTTTCCGACGACGTAATTCCGGGTTGGTACGAAATTCCAACGAAAAATCTATTCTACCGATACAAAGACCCCCAAAACGATGTTATACCCACTCCAGAATGTTTATTTAGCAATTCTATGGTAATATATTGACATTTAGTTAAATTGAAAGTTTGCAAAATTAAGTTTAGATAAGTTTTATATAGAATTTCCAGAGTTATCTAAACTTTTATACTAAGTAATTAGTAAACTTTATATTCAATCCAAATTATTTTTTTAATCAGTCAAGGATGCCTATTTGGAATTGGGAGACTGGATTTATGGTATTTTGTCAACAAATAACATTATTTATGTTAATTTTTTTAAAGGTGTACAAACTTTTTTTTCCTTTTTTTTTATTTTCGTGATAGTATTTGTTATATAACTTTTTATAGAAATCATCTTTTCATGAGCTTTTTGTAGCAAAATGTCTGGCATGAGTTTCTGAACAAAACGTAGTACTAGGTTTCTGTCAACATTAAATTGTTTAGATGTTTCATCACAATATGTGCATAGTACCCAAGGGGTGTAAATACTTTTTTTACATACTATATGAACAAACTAATGACGCAAAATGGCTTCTATGGGCATACCGAAGGCACCAAAAAAGTTTCAGTCGGATTGAAAAATACAAAAAAAAATCGAATGACCGAAATCCTAAAGAACTGCTCAATAAAGTAAAGATATATAATCTTCGAGTTTTTGATTTACTCAATTTCGACGGTTTTTATAGTTTTGTGTAAAGCATCTAAAATTTTCCGTTGAAGTTCCTTAAAAACGATATTTCTTGAAAATTATAGGGAAGAGTGGGGAGACATGATGCCCTCCTTTTGTATCGCACATAACTCTGTCAATTTCTCACATAACTTTGAACGTTTTGCATGAGGTGAAAGCTCAATCACTCAACTATGTTTGGTTGATATGGGTATTTAATTAGATGAACTCTTCGAAAAATATTTAGGGGTTAATTGATCCCCCTTTCACCATTTTAAAGAGATCTTAAGCAAAATGTTTCTTTTTCATCCAAATATTAGATTTTCTATAAGTTACAGCAGTTTCACATAAAACCTTAACGTTTGTGTTCAAAATAAAATTTGTAATAGCTTAAAATATTCTTTTTTAGACCAAAACTGAGCATGTTCACAAAAGCTGGTAGTTTTTGTTTACAAAACATTTGAAATTGGTTCAAATTGCAGTTAGTCATCCACAACTATATTAAAGGAATCCATTTACAAAAAAAAAAAAAAACAAACCAATTAATTAATCTTTAGGCTGATTCCAGTGACTGTAAAAGTGATGTGACCAAGTCTCCCTAAATGCACTTTTTAAAACAACTGATAATAAAAATAGTATGACGATAAATTTAACGACAAATGCGTACGGGTTTCGAAGTTGATAAGTTTATCAAACAATTCATGTTAAATTTTTCTTTAAATTTATTTTAAATGTTTTTTACACATATCAAAACAAAGAAAGAAGATCTCGTGGATGTTTTTTTTTTTGCAGCACTTGTTAGGAAAATGTGTGTAACTCAATCCAAACATTTTTTTACCCACATGCTGAAGAGATATAGGCTTGGGATCAAGTGTCCCCGAGGGTCAAGTCTACTCACTACTTCATTCCATCATGAATTTCAAAACTTATTTGAAATGTTCAAATTTTCCGATAACTACATAAAACGTTCGTTATTTAAAAAAAATTGCGTTCATCATCATCCAGTGAAAATATCAGAATTATTGTAACACATTTTCCTGACATATAAATGCGTTTTTTTCTATAAAATTTCCTCTAAATTAAAATGCAGTTAAAGTCAAATGACAGCTTCCAACGTACAATAATTACTAACTTTATTTTCTCAATTTCCCATCCATAATAGCTCATCTCGGCACACAATCCCGAATGAAGTAACCGCCATCGACGTGCACATGCCCGTACCACCTCCACCGCCACCGGAATGCATTCCGCGGCAAATTATCTCATTTCGGCGCTATTGCGCACCAAACTGCAATCAATTGCGAAATATTTCACCTCCAATTACCATAGCTCTTGTTGTAGCTGCTCTCTGCTGAGAAGAAAGCAGCGCGGCTCCTTGTGCAACGCGCCGGTGCCGGCGATTAATTAGACAATGTTCGGCTTTATAGTTTTATAAACACACCATTAATTAAACTTATTTTCCTTCCCGCTTTGTCTCGCTGGCGGGTGAGGTAAACGGGACGACGTTTTGGGCCAGGTGGTTCCCGACAAAAGATTTCCTCATTGGGCTCGTTAAACGGAGCAGACTTCTTTTTAAGCAACGACGGTGGCAACCCGAAGTGCAGTTTTAGTTTTCCGCCCAGCCTAAAGTTGCTGCTCTATGACTTGGGCTAACCTTAATTGTTTGGTGGAGGAAAGGGTCGGTCTGCAAAAACGAATCAATTTTAAAATTTGATCATTTTTACGGTAGTATTGTTTCTATTCAGCATAAAATTGCTCATAGTTTTATAATAGCTCATGGTTTTATAATAGCTCATGGTTTTATAATAGTTTTATAATTTAAAAATATAATTTTACTAAGCTAAGTTCAGCTAGCTTCCACACTGGATAGATTAACCCGGGCCCAGAACGAACTGGCTGAAAAACTAAGCGGAAAATAAGTGAAAGTGAAATGCACTGAAAAGCGCAGCAGCTGCTGGATGAAAAAGTGCGCCCGTTCCACGCTGGGCGAGAGGAAATTAAATCATAATAACAATGATCATAAAAGTAACTCTCATATTTATCATTCTGTGTAAGCGTGTGCGAGCGTTTGCAGTGCAACGAAGTGACTAACGCTTGTACTAAGTTAATGGCATGGGCTTCGTGGAGAAGGTGCCAAGGAAATTTGCGATTTTGCTACCGGAGCGAGGTGGTCTCGAGACTGATGAGGTTGAAAATTGGAAAACTGGCCCTGGAAAAATAGCAAAGAAAGTGGGATTTTGTTGTTGCATGATGGAAGTGTTAAAAATGTGTTTTTTTATTGTTATTGAAACTTTAAAGGCATAACACTTTCTGGATGAATATATTGGTAACAAAAACTAAGAAGAATCCAGTCCAAAAGAAACCCTTTTCTTTTAGTTCAGGGGTGACCAAAGTATGGCCCGCGGGCCAAACGTGGCCCTCGAAGTGATTTTTCATGGCCCGCGGACTCACTTTGAACGGTCATGTCAAATGGCCCTTTGACCATTTGTAAAGTGATTTTATACGTTTTTAAAATGAATGTTTATTTTATATATGTTAATGCCAATATTTTTTTATTTTCTCTTAATATAAAACTAATGATTTATCAATTTTTGATCCTAATTGAAATAATTTTACACTTTTCAATGTTAGTGAAACTATCCTCAAAATTATAATGAAGTCGTTAACATTTTTACTTAGGAAGATGCTGTAATAAGACCGTTGCAAATATTTTTTGAAGTTTACATCCCTTGACTCTGACCGAAGTCGAGGGGTTTTGAGTTGATAAGACTTCTATTTCCATTAAAATTTTCCTGTTTTATGAAAAAAAAAATATTGCCCCTGATTTTTAGAACCAATTTTGAAGGAAGCGACATAAACTTTGAAAAATATTTGCAACAGCCTAAGGCGTCATCCATAAAGTATGTCACGCTCTAGGGGGGGAGAGGGGGTCTGGGCGAGTGTGACATTGGGTAAATTTTGGCTGATTTTAGCGTGACATACTTTATGGATGAAGCCTTATAGCAAAACTGTAAGTATTTCATATTAATTTAATAATCATGTTGAACCTTAAAAAATTAAATAAAAATTACAGCAAGATTTTCTGCTAAATTTTTTTTCGTCGAACCTTACATTTTTGAAAATTTTGATTTCAAAACAACTGTACGAGTGTATGAAACATTTTCTTGCTATTTTTTAATTGAAATGTTGACAATGTTATAATTTTAATTTTTATTTATATTTATTTTACTTTTTTTGCCTCCCTTCGACCATGGCTAGATTCGAGGGTCAAAAACTTTTTAAATATATTTGAATCGACCTAAGGCCGATGCAAAGGGGGGGGGGGGGGGGGGGGGCAAAAAAATAAAAAAATATAAAAATTTAAATAACAAGCCATAGTCTTCACATTTAAATGAAAAAAGTGTTTTAAAATAAATTTTACACTAGATCAGTTGTTTTGCAATCATTAGTTTTCAAAAATCTAAGATCTGACAAAATCAAAAATTGTATCGAAAAAAAAGATTTTGCATCGAAAATTTTCAAAAAACCTTAAGATTTTTTAATAAACCCAAACATGCTAAAAATGATTTTAAACGCAGGAAAATGTATTTTAATTTGATTTCAGCTGGTTGCACTTGAATTTTCATTGAAATTTTGAAGTTTATTGTAAAAATATTTTTTTGCCCCCTGATTTTTCGGGCCAATTTTGAAGGGGGGGTGGTGACAAAAACTTTTAAAAATATTTGTACCAGCCTAATTGCTGGAAAATAATGATAACGAAAATGTTCAAAAATAACAGAAATTAACAAAATAAACATCAAGTGATAGATGTATTTTAAATTCTTTTACATTAAAATGAATTAAAGCCATTTTTTAACTATCAATTTAATATATTTTGCCCGCAAGCTCATTTGAGCTTCAAATTTGGCCCGGCATCCAAAAACTTTGAGCATCCCTGTTTTAGTTGGTAAGAGTGACAAAAGGTAAAACAGTTTGGAATCTGACTTCCGTTTCCAATCAATATCAATTTTGTTGCAGAAGCTTGTTCGTGACCTGGACTTCGATCTGGAAATGTAATTTCAAGTAAATTAATTAATCAAATGAAATGTGTGCTCTATTCATAGCTGATCAACACAAAAACAAACACAATACCTCCACATACGAAGCCCTCAAATCAGTCCCCATAACCATTTTGAATGTTTACCTACCCTTTTAACGTGCACTGCCTCCGTAACCGGCCCTCTTTTTGCAGGGCATTCAGTCACTACAATCACACAATTCTCTATTAAGTCATAAGTCATAACCGTATCCGAAATGAAAAACCTCCCAAAAACTCTTTGCTCTGCGCTGTCCATAATTTCCGAAATGGGTCTCCTCACCTCCTCCATTGACCCCATCACCCCCTGCAATTTTGAGTAAAATTTCAACCCAAGGTCTATAATTTCGCTTTCCGCGGTCGAGTTGCTCACCCAAAACCAAAACATGCAACTTGAAAAAGACGCCTTGTGTACCCACCCAGGTGGAAGTTTCGTTAAATGTCAAGTGAAAGACTGGCTGTGACACACACACACGGGGAGAGGTTTTTGGCCTATTAAATATGTAACAACCAGTGCACGAACTTGGAGGGTAATCTTCACCCTTTAAAGCTGGAAAAGTTTGCTGTTGAAAATTTCATAAAATAACTTATATTTGCAAAAAAAAAAAAAAAATTTTTAAGATATCATTTATTTATCAATTCAATTTTTATTTTATTCTTTAAAAATCTGATTTGGTTTGATGTAGAGGAAATAAAGTTTCCTGTAATTTTACCTACATTTCAGTGTAAAAAGTGGAATGATGTGACACGGTTATGACACAAATTCAGAAGAAGTATTAAACTACTGTTTGAAATCAAAATTGTTAAGAAAAAGTTTGTAATAGTGCCTTAAATTCTGTGTTAAACAACGTCACGCAAAATTTAGGTAAAATTACATGAAAAAGAGGTAAATTTACAACATTAATTTGTTACGTTCCAGTTTTGATTTTTTATAAAGTAAAAAATAGCATGGGTACGTCTAACATATACACACAGGAAATAAAGTAGTAATCCAGCTGCATGTGAAAGGCCTGGGTGTAAAATAAATTTTGCATTATTTTATGAAATTCTGTGTAATATTACACCCTTTAATATTAAGCCCATCAGTATGGAAACCTACTTGACCGAAATGTAAATTTTTTACACATTTTTTTACATTGTTTTTAGCACAGTCGATAAAGTTCAAAGTTGTAACGCAGAGAACAGAGTCCCTTTACCATCGGATTTTTTGCTGTGCCAACCAAAAATGTATTACAATACTAAAGTGGCCAGCCCTACTGTGTTGTGTTTACCGCATATAGGATTCGGAGAATGGATCACATTTCACAGAATCTACAGTGGAAGTAGGATGCGTGGACATACCAAACGCTCCTAATCTCGGTCAAATCGCATTTTTATCGAAATTTTGGCCACGTCAGGGCTCGCGCCACATCTTCCATCCAAGTTTTGGTCGTGATGATCTTTCGATCCAATTGTGTGTGTGGATTCTCTGCGCGCGTTGTAAAAGTCAACCATGCAGAGATTGGCGAAAGTAAAGCCCGTCGCCACTAGCTAGTTAGTGCGCCTAACTAGGCGTAGAGAGGAGATCCCCCAAAAGACTAGCACAAAAACAGAGATAAAGAAAAAAAAATAAAAGAGATTCAACAAAAGGCAGCCGAAAAATAGAGTCACACACGCGTGAGTAGTGTGTGGATTAATTTAAACACGTGAAACTTATTAATTGTGGAGATTTTGGGTTTTTTTTAGAGCACTTTCCACGCTTTTCTCCGCGGTTTCTCGTGTAATTCCGACAGAAAGACTGACGCTGACAGGTAGGCAATTGCTGTCATGAAGGGAAACCACTACGGCGGCGGTCAGCGATTTGCATCGAGATGATGGCTGTTTTTATTGCTCTGTTTTTTGCTTGGAGCATAAACAAAAAAAAAACAGTCCAAGAGATATTCTCACACACGTGTGTGTGTGACCGAAGGTTACTTTTACGCACATGTGTCCGAACGGAATGACATAAAATTTAATAACAGCAGTTTGTTTTTAGTACAATGCTGCCGAAAGTGGAGAAAGGTAAACGTAAAGAAGTCGCATGAAAGTGGAGGAAAACATTATGAAACTTGCATATTTTTAGTCTTAATTTTTTCCATGTCTTTTCTAATATTTTTACTTAACAAAATGTTCGAATTGCGTTAACTTTAATTTTCGAAAAGCAAGATTTATTTTGAATCGTTGAACTGTGTATGAAATTTTGTAGTAAGTGAAAGTATGAAATTCTAAGTAGTGAATTACAGGTTGCAGATTTCCAATTCGATCCACATAATTTCCAAATAATGTTTAAAATTCCGAAAAATCTCAAATCTTGAAGTGGCAAACGTCTGCAAGTCAATCCAACTCCATAATTCACACGCTGACAAACACACCACCACAAAACCGCGCAAACATCTTCATTTTCCCCATCTCGGTTTGGTATGTTGCGTTGGAAACAGGCCTTTTTCCACTCTCTTGGCTTACGGGAGTGGTGGAGGTGGGAGGTACATCACGACTTTTCCGAAGATGGTGTTCCGTCCTTGCTGGTTCGTCGATTGACATGAACCACATGAAAAGTGTCCACACACTCACGTGTCGAGTTGGCAGGGGCATGTCTTCTTCTTCGGGGCCCGTTCGTTCCGGCAGTGGAGGCGATGCTGAACGTTCCCTTTTTGGACATGGCACCTACCGGAGCGGGCAGGTCGTGAAAAGTGTAAGTTTGTCAGGGGCTTGTCTAGTCTACTCTACTGACGTTTGATACCCACCAGGGGGAAGGTTGGTGGATCTGCTTTGTGAAGTACACTCAGTTAGATCAAACATTTAAAGATTTCTTGTGAAACATTTACATATCCCATTCTTCATAATAGATCATTTCCCCCTTCCCATCCTATCACATCCAAGAATGAACCATTCCCCAGAAATGTTTGGTGTTGTTTCCTTTCCAAAAAAGTGTAATTTTTTATGAGAATAAATATTGAAACTCAAAGAGATTGAACAAAAACAAAAACAAAAACAAAAACAAAAACAAAAACAAAAACAAAAACAAAAACAAAAACAAAAACAAAAACAAAAACAAAAACAAAAACAAAAACAAAAACAAAAACAAAAACAAAAACAAAAACAAAAACAAAAACAAAAACAAAAACAAAAACAAAAACAAAAACAAAAACAAAAACAAAAACAAAAACAAAAACAAAAACCCAAAACCCAAAACCCAAAACCCAAAGCCCAAAACCCAAAACCCAAAACCCAAAACCCAAAACCCAAAACCCAAAACCCAAAACCCAAAACCCAAAACCCAAAACCCAAAACCCAAAACCCAAAACCCAAAACCCAAAACCCAAAACCCAAAACCCAAAACCCAAAACCCAAAACCCAAAAACCCAAAACCCAAAACCCAAAACCCAAAACCCAAAACCCAAAACCCAAAACCCAAAACCCAAATCCCAAATCCCAAATCCCAAATCCCAAATCCCAAATCCCAAATCCCAAATCCCAAATCCCAAATCCCAAATCCCAAATCCCAAATCCCAAATCCCAAATCCCAAATCCCAAATCCCAAATCCCAAATCCCAAATCCCAAATCCCAAATCCCAAATCCCAAATCCCAAATCCCAAATCCCAAATCCCAAATCCCAAATCCCAAATCCCAAATCCCAAATCCCAAATCCCAAATCCCAAATCCCAAATCCCAAATCCCAAATCCCAAATCCCAAATCCCAAATCCCAAATCCCAAATCCCAAATCCCAAATCCCAAATCCCAAATCCCAAATCCCAAATCCCAAATCCCAAATCCCAAATCCCAAATCCCAAATCCCAAATCCCAAATCCCAAATCCCAAATCCCAAATCCCAAATCCCAAATCCCAAATCCCAAATCCCAAATCCCAAATCCCAAATCCCAAATCCCAAATCCCAAATCCCAAATCCCAAATCCCAAATCCCAAATCCCAAATCCCAAATCCCAAATCCCAAATCCCAAATCCCAAATCCCAAATCCCAAATCCCAAATCCCAAATCCCAAATCCCAAATCCCAAATCCCAAATCCCAAATCCCAAATCCCAAATCCCAAATCCCAAATCCCAAATCCCAAAACCCAAAACCCAAAACCCAAAACCAAAACCAATTTTTTTTTGAAGCCACTGAGTGTAAGTTATGCAAGGTATCTTGCCGAAGACGGTACTATTAGCTTGGTAATAAAATTTGGGCCATCGTTTTCATCCCAATTATCCCGCAGTGAGCTAGCTATCTGCACGTCAAAAAACCTTTCTGCGCTGTTTCATAACTCCAGTCAGTGTACCACCACCATCTGGGTTAGGTTAGGTCAGGTAAGGTTGTTCTAAAAGCACGCTCGACGTGCCCCAACCAACTCCACTTGCACTGGATGCACCGGCGACCATGTTCCCAGCTCATCAGCAGCTCGAAACAGACCTCCTAGGGGTTGTGTGCGCGACTTGTTGCGAGATTTGAGATTATTTTCGAATTTGGTCGTCGTCGTGCCAAATCCCTGTGTCCGTCCGTGAAGCCTGGTGTGAAAATGGAAATGTAATTTAGCCTCCCATATCCCATCCCATGTGTGGTGGTGGCTTCTGGCGATGACTGCCGACACCGCCGTCGTCAGTGCAGCATAATAATTTTGGTTCGATGCCAGCCTTCTACTTCTGGAACCTCCTGTACTAATGGCTAGCAGCAGGTCTTTGCGAGCGAGACTCGTGATGTTGCAATTAAGCAATTAACAGGAGTTTTCCCTTCTTGGCGTTGATCTTTCGCACGGTACCGGCTCGTAGAAGGGGAGCTGCTGCTGAAACGGCATAAATATGTTGGAAGTCATTTTATGGAAAATTTACGGTGACACCTGAACATTTCTTGGTTGGGGCTCCGGCGACGACGATGGGGTTGTAAATTTGTAATATATCTTCTAAAGGGCATCTCTTTCATACTTGTAGGCCCCACTGGCACTTGTGGCCTCAGAATGAAAGTAGAGAGATTTGAGGCCTTCGCGAGGAAGTTACGGACCTTGGAGGTTGCGCGGGTTTTGCCAAGTGGTTAAGCTTTTCAAAATCGTTAAATTTTCACGCTGGCACAAAGTGCATGTCAAGTGCCCGGGAAGACGTTAAAATTGTCGAACTAATTTACGATTTTTACAGCATCACTGTGGCGAGGAGACTTCCTCGTTGAGGATGGATGGACCAGGCGTTTGGAAACGATTTAATGATAGCTAATTTTTTTGAAGTGCATACATATATTAGCCGTGCGTAATTTGAGATTTTTATTGTTACGGTGACCTGACGACCTATATAGCTGTAACCAGGAAAGGAGCGGATAAGGGAAAATCTCCAAGGCATCCCCAAAAAGTTTTGGGAAGGTATTAAGTCTAGGATACGCTCTAAGTACGCGTTGTGACCATTGGCATGATAATTTGAAGACTTCTGTTACTTCTGTTGCATTCTAAACTCGAGGCCTTTCGATAACTTCCGCGTTAAATGCCGCAAATTAGCAATCTTATTCCCGTCTGACATTTAACCTCTCAATTTAATTCGATTGCTAAACTGGACTTCAAGCCCCAGAGACCACCACCACAATCCATTAGGAGACCTGGCCACAAACGTGAGCGATGGGTTGCTTTGATTGTTTTCCTCTAATTTTTTCTCTCTCCAAAAAGTGTGAAATTCGAAATTAAAAACGTGATTCCCGCGCAGGGCACGATCGACCACGTGGAAATTAACTCTTTTTTTTTCATGGAGCATTGCTTCAGAGGAAGAGCGAGCTTGGGTGGTGACCCTTTGAAAGTGGTGGCACGACCCGGCAGATGACGGTTGGTGCCCTGCGAGTGTCGAGGGTAATTTTCAGCTCTGTCGTAATGTGCAGTTTGGAGAAGCCACCTGGCGGGAGGTTAAGGGACAGTGATGGCAGGATCGTCAGAGAAAGATTTTCTGAAAAAAAATGTCAAATTTGGTGATGCTTAGAGAAATATCAGTGAGATTCATGAAAATCTCACTAACTCATTGATTGTGTTTGGAGAGTCCTATGAAGATTTTCCTGCTAATTTTGCGAAGACTCTTTCAAGTATTGGTAAACTATGCATAACACTGAGGTAGTGAGCGTGAACGCTCGTTAAGAACGGTTTGGATCTCGATAACTAGCAGTTCTAAAACAAAGTATTCAACACAAAACTTCCCACATCACTGCCGTGGTGGCGTGCCGCGAAGAAGACTTCGCAAGACGATCCCCGCACGATCCGGCAAAGTTTATCAACGTTTGACGTAGTTTCATGCGCACCGGCGGTGCAAAAGTTACAATTAGACAGTGACGACCGGAAAAATGTGCCACGGCTCCAGGGGGGTAGGTCGGAAGCAGCCTCGGGAGGAGAATTCGCTGAGTTCGAAACGAAAGTGCAAGTGCAATATAATGGGCAACAGGTAGCAACACCTGGTGGGTACTCCTCGCGTAAGACCTGGTGCTGCGAGGTTTGGAATCGTCGAAGGCGCCAACCCTGAGGGGGGCAGAAGGGGGAGAAGGTGGCATAGAAAGACATTAGCCAAGTTAAACCTCTATTATGCTTCTAATTACCATATAATATCAGCTGAATTTGCGCAACCGTGACGGCGCTGGATGCGTATCGGATTCGAGCAGCGGTTGCGCCACAGCTAAAGTTGGCACAGAACTTCTTGATGACTGATGCACAATGCGATTGTGCATAAATTGCATGCTTTTATGGGCTCTTTCGTAAATGGAAATTGAAGAAAGAATCACTGCTCATTGTGGCGAGCCAGGTGACTAATGTCGTTGCGATTTTGATTTTCACTTCATTAGGTAGAGCTATTCACAGAATCGAGCATATGTTGTAGAGTCATAACTTGGTGGATTGGTAGCGATTTTTTGTTAGTTTGGTAGACTGTTCGTCAGTATGTTTGAATGTCCAGGTGTTCCGAGAATGACCTTTTGCAGAAGAAACACAAGTCTGCCAACAAAGTCGACGACCACGAATATCTCAACATACTCAAAAGTAGTCAACCATGTTCACGTAATTTATGCGAGTAAAATTCGTGGTCAAATTCTGACAAACTCTTGTTTGTTACGGCAGATCCAATAACGGCGCCTGCCTTGTCCCTGTGTAGACCTGTCGGGAGAAAGAGAAACACTTTCAACAAAGCAATTTTAGTGTTGAATATCTGTAATCATCTCAAGTTACCACGAAACAGTAAACCAGTAGTCAAAATGTAACATCTAGAGTGAAGTAGTGCGGTTTCACCCAATTCTTTCCTAAACAGGGGAGACTCTTCTATACGGCGACCCGCGTAATTGCTCGGTAATTGGTCCCTAACTGTTTCTTCTCCGCCTCAAAACGTGCCGCGTATCTCTCTAACGTGACGACGAAAACTCTATCATCAACGTCGTCATTTTCGTTCCCAAAGTTAGTTCTGTAAAATTAACCTCTAATTAAACAGTCACAGTCCCAAAACTGGATCGCGCTGTCTCTTGATGCTAGCCATGCGGCTTCCCGAAGGTAAACACCGACTTCGGTTTCTGTTTTCGGGTTGTCTGTCCTCGCGCCAGTAACGGTAAACGACGTTGACGTGGTCCCGTGGATCTAAACAAACGTCTCTTAAAAATAATTCCTTCTCAAAGTGAGATAGGGAATTCCCGAAGGGCATCTTCGAAAATGACCGATCCCCCACCCTAATTAGCATACTTAGTGATACTTTCCAATCAAATGGGCCCAACCCCCAAGTCACGCGGCGTAGCATTCCGCAGGGATTGGCCATATCACCGTACTGTGCTGCAACCCCGGAAGGCACGAAAGGGAAACCGGGGCCCCGGCTTCATTAAGGATCACTGGAGCGTTAGGCAAATGCCGTCGTCGAGGTTGTTGACGCGGGGTTCCGCTGCTGCTGCAACATCCTTCCCTGGAGGGATCCGCGCTCGAGCTTTGATGGTTTTTGCTAATTTCGCAAAAGCACGGCCGAGGGAATCCAAGAAGTGCATCCAAACCATAAAAAACCCAGCACAAACAACATTGCAATTGTGTAGCCCTCGGGGTAACCGGCTGCCGTCGAGATTTCTACGTAAAGAGTCTGTAGGAAGGAGACAACTTATTGGCTTGTTCAACTCCTGGGAAGTCTACAAATTCCACCTCCTTCTCGCGGGATCCTCACCTCTTAAACGGCAAAAAAAAATAGTTGGCTAACAGCAGCCTTTGGACAAAATATGATTATGATGATACCCGGGACCAATAATGAAATAATGAAAATGAAAGCAAGCATCCAGCACGCTGGGGTAGGGGAAATGTGCGATCCATCTGGCAGGAGACTCGAGACGCTAATAAATTGCAGCCGCGGGTGAAATTAGCGAGCCTATTACTTAAGCCTCAATTGATGGCGGCGGCGGCGGCGGCAGGTACGGTTTGTTTGATTTATGGTTCTGGAACCGCGGGTGTGTGCGATCCGGCAAATTGAATCGGGGTTTGAAGTGTACATACTTTGAATGCTTGTTCGAGATTTACTTTTTTCAATGAATTTTCAGTAATCAGAAACTTTGCAAACTAATTTTAGAAGGTGCTCTTTCTTATTTGTTTGTTTATGTTTCAATTTTTTTTTGAGTTTTTGCACTGTATTAAACAAGAGCAGTTCTTTGTAGGGTTTTTTGAGAAAGGTCTGAGTTCGAACTTAGTACAAAGAACTTGATAGTTTTCAAAATAATTTATTTATACCTCATATTCATAACTGAAAAATCGCCAAAAATCCATTTTCAACTAATTTTTGATCTTAAAAAGCATTGGAAAGTAACTCTTAAAATTTTAGAAAGTTTTAGGGTTGTAAGTTTGATTTGTTTCTTGTGACTTTGACAATGTTTTTAAAAATGACATTTTTTCTGGGGTCAACTTTGGCTGTATTTTTTACTAACATTTCTTAAATTTTATGTAAGAAGTATGCAGTAATTTTTGTTGTGACCTAGACTATGCCTTTACCGTTTTTTTACAATTTTAATGATAATGTTGCCATTATACAGCAGGAAAACTTGAAAAAGTAACTGTTAAAACATGAAAAAATAGATAGGCAAAATTTAATAAAAGGAGGTGATAGAATAAGCCAATACTACCAAAAGCAAACAAAAACGATACAGGATAATTGCAAATAAAAATACTTAAAGGGTAATTCTCTACCAACTCACACGAAATCGGGAAAAGTTGCCCCGACCCCTCTTCAATTTGCGTGAAACTTTGCCCTAAGGGGTAACTTTTGTCCCTGATCACGAATCCGAATTCCGTTTTTTGATATCTCGTGACGGAGGGGCGGTACGACCCCTTCCATTTATGCATCGGCATTATGAACATGCGAAAAAAGAGGTGTTTTTCAATAATTTGCAGCCTGAAACGGTGATGAGATAGAAAATTGGTGTCAAAGGGACTTTTATGTAAAATTAGACACCATTAGATTTGATGGCGTAATCAGAATTCCGAAAAAACGTATTTTTCATCGAAAAAAACACTAAAAAAGTTTCAAAAATTCTCCCATTTTCCGTTACTTGACTGTAAAATTTTTTGGAACATGTTATTTTATAGGAAATTTAATGTAATTTTCGAATCTACATTGACTCAGAAGGGTCATTTTTTCATTTAGAACAAAATTTTTCATTTTAAAATTTCGTGTTTTTTCTAACTTTGCAGGGTTATTTTTTAGAGTGTAACAATGTTCTACAAAGTTGTAGAACAGACAATTACAAAAAAAAATATATAGACATAAGGGGTTTGCTTATAAACATCACGAGTTATCGCGATTTTACGATAAAAAGTTTTGAAAAAGTAACTTTTTACGATTCTCTTTGTTTCGTCGTCTGTGTCTGTCGCGGGTGATCATGAACGGCCATGATCGATGACGACTAGGGTGACAAGAAAAATTGAAAATTTCGAAAAATCGCAAGAGATACCTCCTGGATCGATTCTTTTGGCAAAAACAAGTAACTGTGCCAATTTTGAGCCAAATCGGTTAAGGCTAAGAGGTCGCTTTTCATCGTTGAAGTTTTTATGGGGAAAATCGCAAAAATGTATGGGGAAAAGCATCGCTTCAGGCTTTTTTGCAGCAGGTGGCGCAGGTCTCGCCCAAAATTGTCCAAGTGTGAGGTTCTTGTAAGAAATTTAATTACCTACAACTTTGTAGAAGGGTGCAAGACGATCCGAGTTGATTCTGATGAGTTATTAGCAATGCGATGAAAAGAAATTGGCTTATATACTTGAAAGTATACAAGGGGTATATAAGAAGTATATAAGAAAATATTTTTTTCTAGAAAAATCACCAAAAAATCAGGATCAACTCGGATCGTTTTGCATTCTTCGACAAAGTTGTAGGGAATTAAATTTCCTACAAGAATCTCACACTTGGACAATTTTGGGCGAGACCTGCGCCACCTAGCAGAAAATTACTGAAACGATGTTTTTCCCCGTACATTTTCGTGATTTTCGCCATATAAACTTCAACGATGAAAAGCGACCCCTTAGCCTTAACCGATTTGGTTCAAAATTGGCACAGATACTTATTTTTGCATTAGGAATTGAGTCAGAGGGTATCTCTGATGTCAATTTTTTTTATTGTCACCCTAATGACGACCAACTTTTTCAAAAAATTTTTTCGTAAAATCGCGATAACTCGTGATGTTTATAAGCAAACCCCTTATGTCTATATATTAAAATTTTTGTAATTGTCTGCTCTACTTTGTAGAACATTGTTACACTCTAAAAAATAACCCTGCAAAGGTAGAAAAAATACGAAATTTTAAAATGAATTTTTTTTTTCTAAATGAAAAAAATACCATTCTGGGTCAATGTAGATTCGATAAGTACATTGAATTTCCCATAAAATGACATGATCAGGGACAAAAGTTACCCCTAAGGACAAAGTTTCACGCAAAATGAAGAGGGGTCGGGGCAACTGCTGTGTGAGTTTGCGAAGAATTACCCTAAAATAAAACAAGAAAACCTTAAAACAAGAGAAGTAAAGTTTTTCGTAGAACAAAAGTTGCTCAAAATGACCTCTTGAAGACGGTGAAAAAAAATCCAAAACAAAAATTTCAGCAGAGTTAAAATAAAAAGTTTTATGAAAAAAAAATCTAAACTCAAACTTATTCTTCTTTTAATCATTTTTTGAAATTTACGCAAATTCTTTAATAAAATGTGACATAAAAGGTTGAAAGATAAATGGTCGAATATCAAAAGGTCAAAAGTCATAAGGTTGAATGTCTACAATGAGAAAAAGCCTCGATTTAAAAAAAAATCAAAATAATTTCTCAATCCTAAAACGATATTTGAAATTTACGCATATTTTATAGGATGTGAGACAAAGTGTTGAAACTAACCCAAGTAACCGCGGGACTCTAAAACGTAACATTAAATCAACTCTATATCAACATATAAAGTAAGCTTATTAGAGTTCCATCACTCTATATTCCTTTGTAAAGTGAGATAAAAGCCAAAAGTGGCGACTGGAACGGCGGATATAGAGTTAAGTGCATTGGAAAATTACCTTAAAAATGTCTAAAATAAAAAAAAGCTTTTCTTCAACGCCATCTGTTGATTATTTGAACGGTGAACTTACTCAAACACAGATGGCGCGCGAATTAAGCTTGTTATTGTTGTTTTTTGCTCCAAATTGTACAATCCAGTTTACGATGACGATGATGTTGATGTAAAAATCTACGATTATGATGCCGTGCGCCTGCTGACTACTCTGTAAAGAAGATGCTTTTCAGAGAGAATAGTTGTCGATGGTGTCTTTTCTGTATTCTTCAGTGATCTTTGTGTTTGACTTGAAAAAAAACATTTTCTGAGATTTTTTTTTTACACTCATTCAAATAATTAATTACACACAAGTACACTGCACTAAACACATTTAAAATCTTTCTATTCGTTGATCTTGTGAATTAGCCGATTTTCCCCCAGTAAAGAAGGTTCCAAATCGGCCACTGCAATTTCGCTGAGACAAATACTTTTATTGCTGAGCGTACTGGATTCAGCTGAAAAATCGTAATAAAGTTTAAGCGACTTAAAATTCACCTCAAAATATCGAAAACTTACCAAGAAGATTCAGATTTTCGAGCGAAAATTGAACCACCCAGAACACTTTTTTTTTCATTTTGTTTACGATATTACGAAGCACTAGTCAAAGTGGATATAAAGTTACTGTAGAGTAACATGAACTGTCAAAGCTTCAAAACTTTTGTGCCAGCTTATTTAGAGTAAGAACTCTATAGAAGCATTAAAAATATGAATATAGAGGCTCATAACATGTAAATGTTGATTTAGTGTTGATTAACAGTTCCAAGTTAAAGCTTGTGGTTACTTGGGTAAATATCGAATGCTGAAATGTCGAAAGTACACAAAGGAAAGTGGACAAAAGGTCGACAAGACGAAAGATCGAAATTGAGACATTGGAAAAAGTCTTTTTTTTTCAAACATATTGAAACATTTTTTCGGTATAATTTATAAGTTTGTGTGGGCTCAAAAATGAACAGATTTTAAAAAAGCTTTTTTCCTTTATTTCAAGGATTTCAATTTCAAATTATTTAATTTCAAGTTATTTTGAAAGTCGCATTAGAAAAAGTCTTAACCGTTATATATTTTAAAGCATTTTATTATTTGCATTTTTTTAAAGTCTAGATTTTATGGAAAAAAGCTGCATTAAAAAAAAAACAAATAGTTTTAGTTTTTTCTTGTTTCTGGGATTTTTCTATTACATTTTCGTATCTTTCAAGAAAATTTATTCGTATGTAAGTTATATTTCTATTTGTTTATCCATTCTTTCCACAGAGCAGTTCATTTTGAAGTTTATGAAAAATTACCGAATCAAACATATTTTTAGAATTTTAAATTCTTTAAAATAATACCACCTTGTGTTAGTAATTTATAAGAAAAAAAAAAACTGAATTCAAGCATATTTTAAAGAATTTTGTTTCCTATCAAAGTAATTTTTTTTATGTGTTTTTCCATTCTTTCAATTATGAACATTGTTTATGAGTTTTTTTTTTAATTCAAACATATTTTAACACTGAGTTTTTTTTCATTAAGCCATACGGAACAGAGGCAATCCTCAGTTTAAAAAAATGCCATTTGTCCATTCGACTTTTTGTTTACTTTCGACGTTCTGTTCATTCGGCTTTTTGCCTTTCGGCCAGTTTTAAATAGATTTATAAAAAAATCTTGCATTTTTAAGACGGCCTTATAATGTTTTAGCAGGATCGTGATTATCACCCCACTAAGAATTGTGTTTAATTTTTGGCTGCGATTGTGAAAAAATTAAATGGCTCAAACGCCATTATAACGGTAATTTGCCTTGACGAAACTTTGAGAACGTCCATAAAAACTCGTTTTTTTATTACTCGATTTGGCCTTATATCTTAATTTAAACAAATGGGATGTAAAAATTGTCAGAATTTATTTTCTGTGATAACCACTTTATTTAAAATGAGTTTTTTTCGAGTTCCTGATCATAACCTATAACTTTTTTGAAGACACCTAATTAATCCGGAATCCCTTCTCGAGACACAGAATTGAAATTGTATGGACAAGCCAATTATGCTAAATGGCATATTTGGACATACGAAATTGGTAGACAGTTGGACATGCAACAATAACGTGGAATAAGATAAATTTAGATGGACTGAATAATTAGCAATTTCGAAGGTTATTTTGTAATTTTTTTCCTTCCCCTGCTCAATTTTTCTCCCGTGTACCAGTAAACTCTAAACACTGTTTGAATTAGTCAGCTGTTGAAAGGTACCCCATATCTCAGCTTAGGATAATTACTGCACTGATGTTTTTGCCAAAACAATCCAATAAATGAAATGAAATGAAATGAAAAGATGGACTGAATTATTTTTTAATTATTCAAAGGCAATTTCCAAAATCTCTTCAAATTATTGATTTTAAATCTGATTGGGTTTTTTTTGCGGAAACACGTGCCTTCAATTACATAATGATACCAACAATAAAAAATGCTATTACTCTCAAGCTTTTGTTATACCTAGTTGTGCATATAAAACACTAATTTTATAACTGACCACCGTAAGAAAGCAACCAAATTATCATTCATAACACCGTATTGTCACCGCGTACGGTTTGTTCAACCTTACAGAGCCACAGTGACTGGTGGTCGACATTGGCAGTCACGTTCAATCCCACCAATCGAATCCACATAAAATATGGTACGTGCAAAAACTGTCAACTTATCATAGCTAGAGATCGAAGGGTTAGAAGTGGTTTGCTTGATGCTTGGAAAACCTGTTGTTTGACTAGATTGATATTAGATTTTTTTTTGACTTTTGATTTCACAGTGCAACTTTTCCACGTGCAAACCGTCGCACCCAAATTGACAATAAAATGACTTAATAGTTTCAGCATCTAAATTCAGATAGAGAGGGAGAGCGAGCGAGCAAATAAATGTTGCCAATTGCCAAGTTGGTTTGGGAAATGGAAAGTTTTCCATTTCGCAGCATGGTGCACATTTGAAAAAGCCACACTTGAAGTGCGGGGCGGCTTTTAAGTTTTAGTTCGCGCGCTTCAAATCACAGAGAGCCCAAATAGTTTTAAGGTGGCGCGCGCGCACATGCACAAACGCCAGACCTCTTCGTGCAGGGCGTTTTGAATGCGTCAACAACGGTGGGAATAGGGTAGAGGGGGGCTTTGTTGACCGAAACTGAGGCACTTCTCCTCATAGCACCTACAAGACCTCTTCATAGCATTACAGCATGGAAGGCACGTCGTCGGGAATGTGGAAACACATTGAAAAAAAATTGTTCTAACTTTTCGTTTTAAATTGGAGTTGTTTTGTTTCGAATTCAACTTTTCCATAGCAATGCACCTTTGAAGGCACGTCGTCGACTATTCCAGAAGACAGTTAAAAGATGTTTTGAGGATGAACTAGTTTTCAGAGAAAAAACACCAGTTCATCATAATGCCAACACACGACGACATGCCAACCGAGCTGGGATGTTATAAAAAAGCTCAACAAAAGCAGACCTAATTAATTGACCAAAAATAAGTAACACTACCCTAAGCAAACAAGTAGTACACTCCTGCAGAGTGCGCTTAACTGAAGCTTAAGTAAAACGTTCCATTCGGAGCCACCACCGACGACTGCCTTCCTATCAGGGTGGCGCGTCGGCAGGTTGGAAACAAAACACAAACAAACATATTCATTTTGGGATGGCAGTTTCACATATCACAGGTCGCCGCGGACCCCTGAAGAGCTTGTTTAATTGGGCATTAGAGGCACGAACTGTTACTTAATGGTGCGGCTGGGAACACTTATTTCAAATTTATTCCCAGATAATTGGCGCTTTCGGGAGGCGGCTGTGGCGGAGGACAGCGAGAGGATTTATGTCGGGAATCGTGATTGCGATCACCAATGAGTGAAAAATGTGTTCTTTTTACCCCCTCCTTCTCGATACTCATTCCCAGAGGGGGTGATCCTCGGCGCGCTCGGTGTGGCATTTTCTATTATTTATTTTCCGTCGTTGATGTTGTCTTAGCGCGCGGCCGCCACAAGGTGTCATTAGAAGTCGGAGCAGTCAAATTTTTTGACAGCTTAATAAGGCCCTTCCACGCGTGATTGTGGCACGAATGCATCGGCCGTAACGGGCCTTTACTCTCTGCCTTTGAAATAAGATGCAGTGTTTTATGCTGCTATTGTTGATATTTTAAAACCTCCACTAATTCGTGTCTTTCGTTTGTTTCTTTTACTCTCTTTGCAGGTAAGTGATCCCCATCTCAGTGGTCGCAATTGGACAAATATCAAGTGAGGAGTAGGTACTTATGCAATGGCGTCCAGCGTGAGAAACTTTCGAGAGGGAAAAATGATCAGGAAAAGGGCAATTCATTGAACGTACCGACGTTTTTTTACAATTATCACTATGAGCTTTAATTATTTCCATGTTCGCAAGTTGTGTTTGGAATCCTTTGGAATATTTGGTTGGAACTTTTAAATTAATGTTTTATCAAAATCTACTTAAATTTCGATTAATGAATAGTTTTTAAACGGGTTTTCAAATGATATGCAAAGATTTTTTCTATTTCAAACTTTGTCTTTAAAAAAGAATTGTATATCCCTCTTAGGTACGATATCTCCGTACAGTGTTGCTAGTTCATCATTTTAATAATATTTTGGAAAATATTGTCTTTCCAAATTCTATAGAAATGTGATTCACAACAGTTGGTCTGGAAAAGTAATAATTTTACCTAAGTGTTCAATACTTTTGCCAGTGTTGCCAGTATTCAGTTAAAACTTTGTTTAATGAAATCCAATTATACTTTTTTAAGTATTTCAATTATACTTAAGATTTGTTGTAGTTTTTTGTAGGAATTCAAGTTCAAACCTTTCTATTCAAACAACATACAGTCCAGACTCGATTATCCGAAGGTTTCCGATAAGTTTCGCTTCGGATAATCGAATCAGGATTTTTTTAATAATTTAAATTTAACTTAAGGGGTTACATATATGTAAAACGTCAAAAATGTCAGAGGTTGGTATGATCACACAATAAAACTTTTTTTAATCTTTTTACAGGAGATTAAAAAATACATTTTCATCTATTAAAAATATAAATCTGAAGACATTTGGGTGTACCATTGCCGAGATATAGCTATTTTAAGTTAGCAGTTTTAAAAAACGGGTGCCACGATATCTCAACACTGCTTGACCAAATTAGCTCAACATTTTGGTGAAGACTCGTTAAACCAGTCCTGTGCGCATGACGAAGGCCGATTTTTAAAAACTTAATTTAAAAAAAGTTAAAAGTATAGTTTTGTTTTTCTTTTAAAAAATCGTCAGTATTTGATTTTTGTTTTTTTTAAAAAGCAAAATTTCAAAATCGGGCTTCATCATGCACACGGGATATGTCTTGGGAGTCTTCATCCCGAATTTCAGCCAATTTGGTCCATCCCATCTCGAGATATCGTGGCACCCGTAAATCAACTCGGTGTTTAGAGAAAAACGTTCACAAAGTTTGACAGTTCGCTTTGCGCATGGCAAAATTGTGAACTTAAATCGTCTCTTACTCAGTTCAGTCACGAAATATCTTCATGAAACTTTCAGGAGTGATTGAAAATCATCTTTTTAGTGAATTTAGTGAACTTTCTGTAACATGAAATTTTATGATTTTCTACATGTATGTAAACCCTTAAGAGGCAGTATTTGTAAATATTGCTCGGTTTGTGCTAGAGGTCGTATGGAGGTGCTCCGATTTGGATGAAACTTTCAGCGTTTGTTTGTCTATACATGAGATGAACTCATGCCAAATATGAGCCCTCTACGACAAAGGTAAAACGGGCTTTGAAGTTTGAGGTCAAAAAAACATAAAAAATCTTAAAATTGCTCGCATTTCCCTAAAACTTCATCAATTCCAACTCCCTTAGATGCATTCGAAAGGTTTTTTGAAGCACTTTAAAATGTGCCATAGACATCCAGGATTGGTTTGAAATTTTCTCTTAGCTTTTGTAAATTACTGTCAAAAATAGATTTTTTTTAAACCTTAATATCTCTTTCCAACAGCCTTCAACACCCATACTCCCATAGGTCAAAAGATAGGCAATTTCATGGACTATAAGCCTATGGTATTAACTTTTTGGCCAATCGCAGTTTTTCTCATAGTTTTTCGATTTTTCTACAACAAACAATTTACAACGTTAGTTTTTACCCTGCTGGCCTCCATAGCGGCACTTTTTGGTCTCAATTTTGTCTTATTCGGAATCCTCGGAAAATTTCACGTAAATTAGAAGTATTGGAATTGTAATTTTGATTTAAATAATAATTAAATAAAACATTTTTGAAAAAAAGAAATATATTTTATTTACCCTATGATCAATACGTCAAATGCTGTATCAAGTAGGCGAAAACCTGTTTTACCCCGAATCCAACAAATTGATAAAAAATATTTTAATTCATTCTAAATGGCAATTTTTCCAATCAAATTTACAACTCCAATACTTCCAATTTACGTGAAATTGTCCGAGGATTCCGAATAAGACAAAATTGAGACCAAAAAGTGCCGCTATGGAGGGCAGCAGGGTAAAAGCTAACGTTGTAAATTGTTTATTGTAGAAAAATCGAAAAACTATGAGAAAAACTGCGATTGGCCAAAAAGTTAATACCATAGGCTTATAGTCCATGAAATTACCTATCTTTTGACCTATGAGAGTATGGGTGTTGGAGGCTGTTGGAAAAAGATATTAGGGTTTAAAAAAAATCTATTTTTGACAGTAATTTGCAAAAGCTAAGAGAAAATTTCAAACCAATCCTGGATGTCTATTACACATTTTGAAGTGCTTTAAAAAACCTTTCGAATGCATCTAAGGGAGTTGGAATTGATGAAGTTTTACGGAAATGCGAGCAATTTTAAGATTTTTTATGTTTTTTTGACCTCAAACTTCAAAGCCCATTTTACCCCACTTCCCTTTGTCGTAGAGAGGTCATATTTGGCATGAGTTCATCTCATGTATAGACAAACAAACGCTGAAAAAAAAAAAAAAAAACGAAACTATTGGCACTACGCCCCCCGGGGCATGGCCTTCCTCTAACGTGGGATTTCTGCTCCAGCGCCTCTGACGAGACAGGAGAAACCGGGACCGACGTTTTACTTCACCATCCGATAGAAGCTCAGTGGATAAGGCGGGAATCGAACCCGCGTCTCATAGCATCATCGGGATCGGCAGCCGAAGCCGCTACCCCTGCGCCACGAGACCCACCCACGCTGAAAGTTTCATCCAAATCGGAGCACCTCGATACGACCTGTTACACATTGGTGAAAAACTCGCTCTTAAGTATGACGCATAAACTACTTTAATATTATTCAGAATTTTTGAATCCAAGATGTCGGCCAAAATGGCGGTGATAACATATTGAAAAATTGATTTTTCAATTTAAAATGGGGTCGCAGAACTCGAATTTGATGTTAAAAGTAAGAAAATAAAATAAAATTTCGTGATTCGATTATCCAAAGTCCCATACAAACCTTCGGTTAATTGAACTTCGGATAATCGAGACTTTGGATGATTAAGTCTGGACTGTACATATTTTTTTTTTATTTTATGACAATAGACAATTTTATCAACAATTTATCGACCATTCTGGTCAAAAATTAATTATTTTATTTATTTTTTATAAGTGTTTTTTTTGTATGTTTTAACTAACATTTACTCTAATAATGCTGGTACAAATGCTTCAAATATTATTAATACCGTCCCGAAAAATCAAAGGGCAAACATTTTTTTTTAAATCTTGAAAATGTCAATGGAGTTATTATTGCTACAGCTTGAATCAACTTAAAATGCATTCTTCTGCGTTGAGAATCATTTTAAAATGTTTGGTTTAGTTCAAAAACATTTTGAATTTTTGTAAATTTCTATGTTCAGTATCGCAAAAAGATTTTTTCGCTAAAATTTTTGTTTTTGTCAAATCTTACTTTTTTTTTTGAAGACTAATGATGGCAAAACAACAGACCTAGTGTAAAATGCATTTTGAAACATTTGACAAAAACTTTCAAGAATATTTGCATCGGCCTAAAGCGAAAGTTCATACCAAATTTCACTTGATAGCCATATTGCAAAATATTATTTCCAGCAAGTATTCCATTTATGACAAAATTTTGCTTCATTTTGGTACCCAAAATGCTACTTTTGAAAATTTAGTATTTTCGCAAAAATACGGTATTTTATGAAAATTAGTTTTTTTTTTTAATTACGATAAAAAAATAATAATGATAATCCATCGATTTTAAAATAATTGTTTTTGGCAAAGTTTAACTAAATGTTGACAATTTTTAATTTTTACTAAATTAAAAACTACTTTCATGCCTTAACCTACCAAATTTACAGATTTTTCTTTCCGTACAACAGGGCAGATTTTAATACGAGTTTTTTTTTATTTAATACGAATTTGTACAGAATTTTATAATAAAATAAACATTTTTTTTAATTGAATGGCTTTTTGATTTGGCCTAAGCTTTTGCTGATTAGTCATTTTTATTTAAAGGTCAGTTTGACTTTAAAGGTTAATTGGGATAGCTTTTCGTGTTTGCCTCAGTTGATTATCAGTAGTTGTTATTTTCTAATTCCTTACAAAACATATTTATCCAATAAAAGATCCAAATGCTACCAGAAACTTGTGAAATTCTTAATTAACAAATGTTTTTGTGAAAACACTCGACTCGAACGTTTATTTTGAGAATATTTTTGAACCGTGCAAAACATCTCTGACTCTGATATTACAATGTAAAATAAGGAAACTTTTGTAAAATACGGCACAGTTTTATATTTTCAGGTCTTTATGATTTATCAAATTTATCTCAGCAATTTTTTAACAGTTTTTGGGATCATATCAGCAAAATGTACGGATTTTTGCTCAACATAATTTGGTAGCCTTACTTATGCCAAACAGTTTAAAACAGACTTTATTATGTTGATACTTCACATTTGAGCCAATTTAGAAAATATTCTAATTTTAATGTAAAAATAATGATTTCTTTTTCCATATCAAAACTTTTTTCACCATAAAATATTGAAGAGCCTATTTTAAAGCTATTGCCCTCATGGAATCATTTTTCTGTCAATAGCCTCGCACCGGTTCCACCTTCCAACGACACTTTGCACCTGTCAGTTCTGCAAATGAGAAACACTCCACGGTACGACCTCCCACCTGCGCAACTCGCCAGGGGGGCATCACAGCTCAATAAACATTCGATTTGCGGTTCATTTCCCGGCCACGGCCGTGTTTCGTCACGATTTTGCCGGAAGTTCAGACCTGCCGAAGAACTTACGACCTGTGTGTTTGCAGCTGAGGTGGAAAATTTCACAGATCACCGATTTTGTGCCTCCCCTGCCCCCTCTGGTGGCCACGTGCGACGCCGAGAGTTATTGAAGGGAAAAATGCATTCAGAAAAAAAAGTTGAAGCGGGAATGGTTTTATCGGGACAAGAATCGGCGTGAAATCCCCGAAGGCATTCACTTTGCCGGGGTACTACTTAGTGCTGCTGCCTTTTTATTTTGCATTTCGCAAGGAGGCTTCTTGCTTTATTTTTCCCCTTTGGTCCCTCTGGAGCAAGTGCCGACAAATAACATAATAATTTCAGGTTTATGGATTGCGCTTTTTTTTTTAACGCTTGAAACCTGTGAAACACGGTGGGAAATGAGCTCGGAAATGCAGATGAGCTGACTTTAGTAGAATTTACCATTTTCGTTTTATTCATCTGTTTTTTTATTTTTTTTGTTAAATTTGTTTTCTTTTTATGAATTCTTGAATAAATTCATAAAACAAACTTTCTTCCAATTTCCTTCCGTGTAGTTCCGATCCGATTAATCCCCGGAGGTCTTCAGGGTAGAAAACAAACAATCATAATAAAAGTTATTGAACGATCGATCGCCGTACTACACAACAGATCTGGGTGCACTGATTTTGATCGTGCGCGCTTTAACAAATGAAAACAATAACGAAATGCTGGACCAAAGAACCCTTCCGTTTCGCGAGGGGAAAACTCAGTCTCACTTCAAGGAAAATAATATCTAACGGAGAAAGGCTCCACGATCATACGTTCAGGGTGGGAGGACAGAACAAAGCGTTTTTTTTTTGTCCAGCTGAGGTGGAAAGCTTGTGAAGGAGAAGGGAGATTGCGGTGGAAATCGATTACCACGGCCGGTGTAATGTCATGGGAGAGTGTACCGTTTGATATGCTCTCGGGGTTGAGTGATTTCGTGGGGATTGTGGCGTTGGTGGCCCGGTGGGGGGCGGGGTGGTGTGGGGGTGGGGGGGTTACGGGGGGGGGGGCGGTTGCGGGGGGGTTTTGTTTTGGTGCGTTTGTCGGGTGACGTGAGGCTGGGGGGGGGTTGGGGTGGTTTTTGTGTTGGGTGGTGTTTAGTTGAGAGTGGGGGGATGGGTGGGATTGTTTGGAGTGATTGAGTGGAGGAAGTTTTGTTGTTTTTGTATTTATGTATTTTTGTATTTTTGTATTTTTGTATTTTTGTATTTTTGTATTTTTGTATTTTTGTATTTTTGTATTTTTGTATTTTTTGTATTTTTGTATTTTTGTATTTTTGTATTTTTGTATTTTTGTATTTTTGTATTTTTGTATTTTTGTATTTTTGTATTTTTGTATTTTTGTATTTTTGTATTTTTGTATTTTTGTATTTTTGTATTTTTGTATTTTTGTATTTTTGTATTTTTGTATTTTTGTATTTTTGTATTTTTGTATTTTTGTATTTTTGTATTTTTGTATTTTTGTATTTTTTGTATTTTTGTATTTTTGTATTTTTGTATTTTTTGTATTTTTGTATTTTTGTATTTTTGTATTTTTGTATTTTTGTATTTTTGTATTTTTGTATTTTTGTATTTTTGTATTTTTGTATTTTTGTATTTTTGTATTTTTTGTATTTTTGTATTTTTGTATTTTTGTATTTTTGTATTTTTGTATTTTTGTATTTTTGTATTTTTGTATTTTTGTATTTTTGTATTTTTGTATTTTTGTATTTTTGTATTTTTGTATTTTTGTATTTTTGTATTTTTGTATTTTTGGTATTTTTTATTCTTGTATTTTTGTATTTTTGTATTTTTGTATTTTTGTATTTTTGTATTTTTGTATTTTTGTATTTTTGTATTTTTGTATTTTTGTATTTTTGTATTTTTTGTATTTTTGTATTTTTGTATTTTTTGTATTTTTGTATTTTTGTATTTTTGTATTTTTGTATTTTTGTATTTTTGTATTTTTGTATTTTTGTATTTTTGTATTTTTGTATTTTTGTATTTTTGTATTTTTGTATTTTTGTATTTTTTTATTTTTGTATTTTGTATTTTTGTATTTTTGTATTTTTGTATTTTTGTATTTTTGTATTTTTTGTATTTTTGTATTTTTGTATTTTTGTATTTTTGTATTTTTGTATTTTTGTATTTTTGTATTTTTGTATTTTTGTATTTTTGTATTTTTGTATTTTTGTATTTTTGTATTTTTGTATTTTTGTATTTTTGTATTTTTGTATTTTTGTATTTTGTATTTTTGTATTTTTGTATTTTTGTATTTTTGTATTTTTGTATTTTTGTATTTTTGTATTTTTGTATTTTGTATTTTTGTATTTTTTGTATTTTTGTATTTTTGTATTTTTGTATTTTTGTATTTTTGTATTTTTGTATTTTTGTATTTTTGTATTTTTGTATTTTTGTATTTTTGTATTTTTGTATTTTTGTATTTTTGTATTTTTGTATTTTTGTATTTTTGTATTTTTGTATTTTTGTATTTTTGTATTTTTGTATTTTTGTATTTTTGTATTTTTGTATTTTTGTATTTTTGTATTTTTGTATTTTTGTATTTTTGTATTTTTGTATTTTTGTATTTTTGTATTTTTGTATTTTTGTATTTTTGTATTTTTGTATTTTTGTATTTTTGTATTTTTGTATTTTTGTATTTTTGTATTTTTGTATTTTTGTATTTTTGTATTTTTGTATTTTTGTATTTTTGTATTTTTGTATTTTGTATTTTTGTATTTTTGTATGTTTGTATTTTTGTATTTTTGTATTTTTTGTATTTTTGTATTTTTTGTATTTTTGTATTTTTGTATTTTTGTATTTTTGTATTTTTGTATTTTTGTATTTTTGTATTTTTGTATTTTTGTATTTTTGTATTTTTGTATTTTTGTATTTTTGTATTTTTGTATTTTTGTATTTTTGTATTTTTGTATTTTTGTATTTTTGTATTTTTGTATTTTTGTATTTTTGTATTTTTGTATTTTTGTATTTTTGTATTTTTGTATTTTTGTATTTTTGTATTTTGTATTTTTGTATTTTTGTATTTTTGTATTTTTGTATTTTTGTATTTTTGTATTTTGTATTTTTGTATTTTTGTATTTTTGTATTTTTGTATTTTTGTATTTTTGTATTTTTTGTATTTTTGTATTTTTGTATTTTTGTATTTTTGTATTTTTGTATTTTTGTATTTTTGTATTTTTGTATTTTTGTATTTTTGTATTTTTGTATTTTTGTATTTTTGTATTTTTGTATTTTTGTATTTTTGTATTTTTGTATTTTTGTATTTTTGTATTTTTGTATTTTTGTATTTTTGTATTTTTGTATTTTTTGTATTTTTGTATTTTTGTATTTTTGTATTTTTGTATTTTTTGTATTTTTGTATTTTTGTATTTTTGTATTTTTGTATTTTTGTATTTTTGTATTTTTGTATTTTTGTATTTTTGTATTTTTGTATTTTTGTATTTTTGTATTTTTGTATTTTTTGTATTTTTGTATTTTTGTATTTTTGTATTTTTGTATTTTTGTATTTTTGTATTTTTGTATTTTTGTATTTTTGTATTTTTGTATTTTTGTATTTTTTGTATTTTTGTATTTTTGTATTTTTGTATTTTTGTATTTTTGTATTTTTGTATTTTTTGTATTTTTGTATTTTTGTATTTTTGTATTTTTGTATTTTTGTATTTTTGTATTTTTGTATTTTTGTATTTTTGTATTTTTGTATTTTTGTATTTTTGTATTTTTGTATTTTTGTATTTTTGTATTTTTTGTATTTTTGTATTTTTGTATTTTTGTATTTTTGTATTTTTGTATTTTTGTATTTTTGTATTTTTGTATTTTTGTATTTTTGTATTTTTGTATTTTTGTATTTTTGTATTTTTGTATTTTTGTATTTTTTGTATTTTTGTATTTTTGTATTTTTTGTATTTTTGTATTTTTGTATTTTTTGTATTTTTGTATTTTTGTATTTTTGTATTTTTGTATTTTTGTATTTTTGTATTTTTGTATTTTTTGTATTTTTGTATTTTTGTATTTTTGTATTTTTGTATTTTTGTATTTTTGTATTTTTGTATTTTTGTATTTTTTGTATTTTTGTATTTTTGTATTTTTGTATTTTTGTATTTTTGTATTTTTGTATTTTTGTATTTTTGTATTTTTGTATTTTTGTATTTTTGTATTTTTGTATTTTTGTATTTTTGTATTTTTGTATTTTGTATTTTTGTATTTTTGTATTTTTGTATTTTTGTATTTTTGTATTTTTGTATTTTTGTATTTTTGTATTTTTTTATTTTTGTATTTTTGTATTTTTGTATTTTTTGTATTTTTGTATTTTTGTATTTTTGTATTTTTGTATTTTTGTATTTTTGTATTTTTGTATTTTTGTATTTTTGTATTTTTTGTATTTTTGTATTTTTGTATTTTTGTATTTTTGTATTTTTGTATTTTTGTATTTTTGTATTTTTGTATTTTTGTATTTTTGTATTTTTGTATTTTTGTATTTTTGTATTTTTGTATTTTTTGTATTTTTGTATTTTTGTATTTTTGTATTTTTTGTATTTTTGTATTTTTGTATTTTTGTATTTTTGTATTTTTGTATTTTTGTATTTTTGTATTTTTGTATTTTTGTATTTTTGTATTTTTGTATTTTTGTATTTTTGTATTTTTGTATTTTTGTATTTTTGTATTTTTGTATTTTTTGTATTTTTGTATTTTTGTATTTTTGTATTTTTGTATTTTTTTGTATTTTTGTATTTTTGTATTTTTGTATTTTTGTATTTTTGTATTTTTGTATTTTTGTATTTTTGTATTTTTGTATTTTTGTATTTTTGTATTTTTGTATTTTTGTATTTTTGTATTTTTGTATTTTTGTATTTTTGTATTTTTGTATTTTTGTATTTTTGTATTTTTGTATTTTTTGTATTTTTGTATTTTTGTATTTTTGTATTTTTGTATTTTTGTATTTTTTGTATTTTTGTATTTTTGTATTTTTTGTATTTTTGTATTTTTGTATTTTTGTATTTTTGTATTTTTGTATTTTTGTATTTTTGTATTTTTGTATTTTTGTATTTTTGTATTTTTGTATTTTTGTATTTTTGTATTTTTGTATTTTTGTATTTTTGTATTTTTGTATTTTTGTATTTTTGTATTTTTGTATTTTTGTATTTTTGTATTTTTGTATTTTTGTATTTTTTGTATTTTTGTATTTTTGTATTTTTGTATTTTTGTATTTTTGTATTTTTGTATTTTTGTATTTTTGTATTTTTGTATTTTTGTATTTTTGTATTTTTGTATTTTTGTATTTTGTATATTTTGTCATTTTTTGTCTTTTAGTAATTTTTGTCATTTTGTACTTTTTATCTTATATTTCTTAATTTACATA